>NC_047105.1:112894459-113109459 GCF_902500255.1 Thalassophryne amazonica
TCCTGATGAGTGTGAGTTCGCACACTCAGTAATCCCACAGTCTGTATACAGTTAGGAGGGAAAACCTCCACCTCCAATCACACACTTGTGCAGCTCCTGAGATAACCACTTATCTGGGTGGGGTGGGAGGCGAAGCCGTCGCAGTCCACACCAAACGCCAACTCAGCAGACAGGGTATGCGTCCCAGGAAAACGGCTGCAAAAGAGATCAGACTGATGCTCGGGTTTAAGGTTCAGCAGAGAAGTAATTACCTGAATGGTAGCTGATTTCTCGGCGGGGAGGTGGAGTTGCAGTCCGGCCTTTATGGTGGTGGTGATGATTAGTGGATGAGTGACAGCTGGTACGGATGATGAGTGACAGCTGTCACTCCCGGTCGCTCCGACGCCCTCTCGTGCTTGAAGCCCGCACTTCAAGCAGGGCGCCATCTTGTGGTGGTGGGCCAGCAGTACCTCCTCTTCAGCGGCCCACACAACAAAATGATCACTAAGATCTGTCATCAATATCCCATTCTTAATAATTTCATCTATTCTATTTGTGAATATATTGTCAATTACAGTTGCACTTTGCGATGTAATTCTGGTTGGTTTTGTTATCAAAGGGAATAAGCACAAGCTATTCATTGAATTCACAAAATCACTTACTCTTTGGCAACTGGAGCTTTCCATATTAACATTAAAGTCTCCACACATAAAGAGCGTTTTGTTTTTGATTTGATGGAATAATTCTATTATTTTATCTGTAAATTTCACAACACAAGAGTCTGGTGCTCTGTATACACAACTGATTAGAATATTGTTAGATGTTTCATGTACAATTTCCACTGTTACAATTTCTATGACATCATCTATAATTGTCATTTCTTCTACAATTTTACATGTCAGATCTGTTTTTATGTACAAAGCAATACCTCCGCCTTTTTTATCTCTTAGATTTACAAAATATAGCTCATATCCCTCCATTTGAACATCAGCCATGAGGTCATTTTTAAGCCAAGATTCTGTGATTGCAACAATGCTGAATCTATTTTTAAACTGGTTTAAATAATCTTTTATTTTTGACATTTTACAGTACAAGCTTCGGATGTTTATATGTATGAGTGACAGGGTATCTTCAGTAATTTTTTCACTATTTAACTGTTTTTCCATATAATACTCACAACTAATTGTAGTCAAGTCAAATATACTTTCATCAGTATTGGTGTCTATGTCATAACGTGTATTTTATCATCTGTTTCCATATTTGATCTGATTTTTTGTTGGTCATACTACCAACTGATGTCATATTTATTTGTCTACTCAGGTCTGTACTTTGTAAGGTCCTCCATGTCTCTGATTTGTATACCCTTTGTTCCTTCTTTCACTCTAATCCAAACCCTACAGTTCCAGACCCATGTAGCAACAATGTGTTTCTGTTTTTTAATAGTCTTGCTTCCCTAGCAATATCTGCATTTTTTTTTTTCGTTAGATGCTCATTTATATAGACATTTGTTCCTTTCAGATTTTGTGTTGTGAAAGTGTCGTGACACGGACCCACAACAGGGGGCGGTAATGAACGGACAATGGATAAGCCAAAAAGTAGCAATTTAATGTTGTGAATCGCACAACGAAGTACAGACAATAACAATATGGTGGAACGTCAATTATACACAAGGTGACGTGTGGGCAGGCTCGACGATAGAAGACGTCTGGCGAGAGAAGAGCCGGATCCCACACAGCTTCCACCACCAACGGATCTGAAGAACACCGGAGCCGCCAAGCCCTGCGCCCCAGGTGGCCACTGTCTTCAGCAGTCAGACCCGGTACTGCTGTCAGAGAACAGAAACAGTATTGATGAGTGCGAGTTCGCACACTCAGTAATCCCACAGTCTGTGTTTAGTTAGGAGGGACCACCTCCACCTCCAATCACACACTCGTGCAGCTCCTGTTTAACCACTTATCTGGTTTGGGGTGTGAGGCGAAGCCGTCGCAGTCCACACCAAACGCCAATCCCACAGATAAGGACACACCACAGGAAAACGGCTGCAAAGAAGTTCAGATTATTACTCAATGTAAGTCAGCAGAGAAGTTACCTGAATGGTAGCTGATTTCTCGGCGGGGAGGTGGAGTTGCAGTCCGGCCTTTATGGTGATGGTGTTGAGTAGTGGATGAGTGACAGCTGGTACGGATGATGAGTGACGCCCTCTCGTGCTTGAAGCCCGCACTTCAAGCAGGGCGCCATCTTGTGGTGGTGGGCCAGCAGTACCTCCTCTTCAGCGGCCCGCACAACACTTTGCCTGTCTTAATAATTCATTTTTGTATTTTCTGCTTGTAAATTGTATTATAATATTAGGTAGTTTATTTTTACTGTCTTTGGATGGAATTGTGTGACAGTCTGATATAGTATCTTGATGTATGACAACACCTTTTTGATATAAAAAATTTGTAACTTGCTGTTCTAGTATTTGTAGTTCTTCAGGTGGTGCATCCTCCCCACTGGCTCCACCAGAATCCACCACCCTTGCGTACGGCCGATGTTTTGTTTCCAAACATCTTTCCACACCATCTTTTCTAGAATATTGTTCAAGTTCATCCACCCGTTGCTCAAGTTTCTTAATAATCTTGTCCTTTTCTTTAACAAGATTTTGGAGCTCCTTGATCTCCTTCATCAACTTGTCTAAATTGGACATGTCTTTTGAAATACGGTTTAATGAGGACTTTATCTCCTCCATGTCTTCCTCCAATTTATCTGTTTTCCTAGGTGGTGCCATATTAACTCATGTAGTTCAGTACAGGCCACTATTAATTATAAAACAGTTCCCACTCTTAGTCTCCACCACCTCCACCACCACAAATCCGGTCGCCGCACACCGACCTTCCCCGATGTTAATCCCGGATATAGCCGCCACCAGCCTCAGATGTAGCCGCCGCTAGCCTTGGATGTAGCCGCCGCTAGTCTCGGATGTAGCCGCCGCTAGTCTCGGATGCAGCCGTCGCCAGCCTCGGGTGTAGCCATCGCCAGCCTCGGATGTAGCCGTTGCCAGCCCCGGATGTAACCGACGCCGCGGACCTGGATGGATCACCTCTTCCGCCGATGCCGCGGGCCTGGATGGTTCGCCTTCTCCACCGATGCTGCGGGCCTGGATGGGTCGCCTCCTGCGCCAACGCCGCGGGCCTGGATGGTTCCCCCTCGCCGATTTCGCGGGCCTGGATGGTTCGCCGACACCGCGGGCCCGGATGGTTCGCCTCCGCTGACGCCGCGGGCCTGGATGGTACGTCTCCACCAACGCCGCGGGCCTGGATGGATCGCTTCCACCGACGCCGCGGGCCTGGATGGTACGCCGTCGGCCTGGATAGGTCGCCGTTAGTTTTGCGGCTAATCCGAGCTTTACTTTTCTTACTTTCTTACTGATTTCTTACTTACTGTTACTGTTTTAAACAGAAACTCAGCGAAATTCTATGACACACTGAAATGTTCGATTATGTTGTCGTACCGTCGTCTTGGAAAATAAAGCAATGCTGAGTTATGGTTTGGTGTATAAATAAAATGAATACTGATAGAATAACTCCATTAATGCCAATTCTGTCATTTGTACAAAGTTAAAATATAACATATATCTTTTAATGCTGAATAATGCACTAATTCTGAAGTTTTGTAAAAAACAAAACAAAAAAAAAAACAGACAGATCGCAAAGGATTCTGGGTAAAATGTGCCTCTTCTGCTAAACACTGATTGGTTGAGTCATTCATTATGTAAACCAACACGTTAATGTGACGTGTGTCGTGTGTTGGTGTTTACAGATAAATGTGCTTTTGTAAAATATTCCATTTTTTATTTGTAAAAACAGGCATTTTACGGAACCCTGGAAGTATCATCGCAAAATGTTTTGCATGTGGAGAGAATGTGCACTCATTTTATTATATTGTGCGCTCATTTTATTATATTGTGCACACGTTTTATTATATTGTAAAACGTGCACTCAATATTGTCTTGACACATAAATGTTGGCTATTCGCCCTACTGAAATTTCAAATCCCGCAAAACCTCGGAGAGGTTGCCGCTCTGCGAGATCTCAGTAACATTGAGAACTGCATTGATACGCTCTGATCACGCTGCACTTTAACTGCTTCACACAGACAACACCATTAAACATCGCAACATAAAACTATTTTTATATTGTGCCTAAAACTCTCATGAATATATTCTCTGGGTTTTTAGACATTGTTATTGTGTTTATTTTATGTAAACATGTGAGAATCACAGTCTGTCTCTCCGTTATTTTCAATGGGAGCTGCTGTGAGCTACGCTCGCTTCCTGATCATGTCGTTCTGGGGGAAGTGAAGTTTGCTCTTTAACGTCTTGATTATTGTTCTTTACAACACTGTTTTCCTCTTTGTTCAAGCCGGAGCGCGCTCCAGAACCTCTGACGTTGGCTCCGCCAGCTATTTATACTGGCTCCGGTGATCCACCACCTCTCTTGACTAACAAAAAAAAAAAAAAAAAATCACCGCCTGCTGTGCAGAATTGCGCCAAATCTGGCAACAGGTCCAGAGACTATGCTCGCTGTTTTGATCCGGATGTTGACCGTAGCCGCAGAGCTCCGTGGCCACCGAGAGAGGACTTGGATTCTTTGCGGGTCCCGCATCCGTACCCCCGGAGGCAGTGAGTGAAGGGAGAGCTGCGCATTGTGTTCTGCGTGTATCTGTTTATAATCTTCTCGCACAGAAGAAAAACGAGTGTTTACACAAGAGAGAAAAGTGAGAAAATGTTAATGCCTGTTTGAGAAAAGTGTGTAGTGAGGGGTTTTACAGCCTTAAAATATCTATAATAAGTGTAAAAAAAAATAGCGCTGACTACTTCGCAGATTTCGTTTATCGCGGGTTATTTTTAGAACGTAACTCCGGCAATAAACGAGGGACCACTGTACATCATTAAACAGGAATTTGTACTCTATCCGGATTTGGTGTAGTGTTATTAGGACTACAATACATGCCCAGTTTATTTTCGGTGTGGCGCACAGCGTTGTTCACAAGCCCCACCCCCCGCCCTTCTTTTTTTTTCTGCACTGGAGCCACCCATCCTCTGCGCTCCAGGACCTCCCACTTTACTAATTAAGCACTGAATATATATAATATGTCTGAAATTTGGTTTGCGTTTATTAAATTCCACGCAGATTAAACGTAACAGACACGGATTATTTGTTATAATTGTTTAGCAAGTTTTCAGGGTATTATGCAGCAGTCTCTTATTAACGTGACGAAAAGCATAAAAAAATACATTTTTGTAGTATAATATTCATTTACAACTGTCATCGTGTTGAATCTCTATATCTTGCTTCACTGCAGCGACTCTCTGGCACGCAAGGGATTATGGGATACGTCAATAGGGCGAATGAACACTACTGGCCAGTAGACGGCAGTAGAGACCTTGAAAACTTGCCAAAACAAAATTCTAGATAATCCGTGTCTGCTACATTTAAGATGCGTGGAATTTAAGAAACGCAGACACAATAACAACGTCTATAAACCCAGAGAATATATTCACAAGAGTTTTAGGCACTAGAGTTTAATGCTGTTGTCTGTAGAGCCTGATCAGAGTGTTTCAAATGCATTTCTCATGTCGTGAACGTACTGAGATTACTCTATCCTACCCATAACGCACTGCTGGGCACAGCATATATCCACACTAAAACCTTAAAAATTAGTGCATTACTTTAAATCTAAAACATATCTCTGATATTTTCACTTTATAAAACTTCAGACATGACATTAATTTAAATAACTTGTCTGAAATTAGTTTGGTTAAAAGTTGAACCATAAGTTAAAAATGTATGCCTCTGGATGACTTAGGTGATATTGGCCGCGTTTCAGTATGGGGTTAAGAGAAATGTGTTTTTTTGGGGGGGGGACCAGTTTTCCTTTGCTTGCAGAGGATAGAGCAGTTTTTTTCTTAAAGCAGCTCTTCTCTGTTATGCAGAGAGAAGAACTACACATCAGCTGCGAAACAATTAACAGGTAAGTTTTATAAATATTTACAGCTTTTCAGCTTTATCAGAGGACAGAAGTCAGAGGACATGGGTCAAAACAGACAAGCCCACAGATGCAAAACCAAAGATAGACACTAGGTGGAAGCAGAGGAACAACCCTGGATGAGGACCCATGACAGACAGAGAAGGGCCCACGTGGAATACAGAAAGAGACGCAGACAGCAGACAATGAAAACAAGTGATCACACAAAACCAGACAGACTTAGTACAATCCCACAAACATAACACAAACAAGACAGAACCATGCACATCCACAACAGTCTGGGCCTGTGGACAGTCAACATGGTCTTGTCTTTGGAATGGAATGGGGCTTCTGTTCAGCTTTGTGAAAGGGTTTGCTTCCTGGGGGTGGTTTTTACTGGACTCACTGGCTCTGGTGAATACTTCAACTGCCTTAAGCACCTGGTCATGGCGCCAGGGCAAGTGTCCATCGCCCAAGGCTTTAGGGTAGCTGATGAGGAGATGTTGTCAGGATCCTCTCCAAGCACATAGATGGCAGGATTGTGATTCACTCTTGCACACTCTTGGTAGGGTATCATGCACAGCGTGGATGAAGAATCTGATGTGATGGATCTCAGCATGCCAGAAATCCAATCAAGTTACACTCAACAAAAATATAAACGCAACACTTTTGGTTTTGCTCCCATTTTGTATGAGATGAACTCAAAGATCTAAAACTTTTTCCACATACACAATATCACCATTTCCCTCAAATATTGTTCACAAACCAGTCTAAATCTATGATAGTGAGCACTTCTCCTTTGCTGAGATAATCCATCCCACCTCACAGGTGTGTCATAACAAGATGCTGATTAGACACCATGATTAGTGCACAGGTGTGCCTTAGACTGTCCACAATAAAAGGCCACTCTGAAAGGTGCAGTTTTGTTTTATTGGGGGGGGGATACCAGTCAGTATCTGGTGTGACCACCATTTGCCTCATGCAGTGCAACACATCTCCTTCGCATAGAGTTGATCAGGTTGTCACTTGTGGCCTGTGGAATGTTGGTCCACTCCTCTTCAATGGCTGTGCGAAGTTGCTGGATATTGGCAGGAACTGGTACACGCTGTCGTATACGCCGGTCCAGAGCATCCCAAACATGCTCAATGGGTGACATGTCCGGTGAGTATGCCGGCCATGCAAGAACTGGGACATTTTCAGCTTCCAAGAATTGTGTACAGATCCTTGCAACATGGGGCCGTGCATTATCCTGCTGCAACATGAGGTGATGTTCTTGGATGTATGGCACAACAATGGGCCTCAGGATCTCATCACGGTATCTCTGTGCATTCAAAATGCCATCAATAAAATGCACCTGTGTTCTTCATCCATAACAGACGCCTGCCCATACCATAACCCCACCGCCACCATGGGCCACTCGATCCACAACATTGACATCAGAAAACCGCTCACCCACACAATGCCACTCACGCTGTCTGCCATCTGCCCTGGACAGTGTGAACCGGGATTCATCCGTGAAGAGAACACCTCTCCAACGTGCCAAACGCCAGCGAATGTGAGCATTTGCCCACTCAAGTCGGTTACGACGACGAACTGGAGTCAGGTCGAGAACCCGATGAGGATGGTTATGCAAATGTCACAGAATTGTCCACAAAGTCAAGGTTAGTAAACCTTTCCTCATCAACAAAGGCACCAAAACAGCTGGTTTCCACAACCTTACCCAACACCCAGTCCACACAAGCATGGAACAGTTTAGAAGCCAGAACACATTCCTGAAAAATATCAGTATTCATTGGGAAAATGTTAGCGAGTCAGTTTGTTTGTCCATCTCCTGACTTGTGTGAAGAAAAATGGTTGTAAAAGTGATGATTTGTATTCAAAATAATCTATATATTTCTTTTGTTTAATTATACTTATGGACTCCAAACATCGAGAGACTGTGTATACAAATGGCTGTAATTCCTAAATGGTTAATGTGATATTTTTGACAAAACCCTTGAACTGGAGCTGAAACTCTGCAGTAGAAGCATATATTGTTTAATTTCAACTCCACTGTGGTAGTGTAAAGAGTTAAAATGACAAAAACTGTGTCACTGTCCAACTAGTTATTCCCCTGACTGTATGTGGAAGTTGTGTTATTCTCTCTCTATAAGGTCCCATCAGCTGGCAGATAGATTTATGTTTGCCTGAATGCACACAGAGGAGTTTCTTCAGCACTGTTTGGCATTTCATACAGCTGACAGTTTATCTTTGGAAGTCCTCAATAGCTTCTTTTTATGGAATATAAAAGACTGAAGGGCATCCAGCTGTATTGCCCGCTGTGATTGATTCACAGGCTTTTTTGTCCTTTCACCTCAGGTCACATGCCATTCAATGTCTCAGTTCCCTGCTGCAGAGAAGACATAAGAGAAAGCAGCAACAGCTGCTGAATAGTGATACTGCGTTTGCTTCCACACAAAGAGAAACATCTCTCAGTCACTCTGCTGAGACTAATGAACAGCAAGCACCTCCTGCTGGGTACACTGGTTTCTAGCTTGTATCAAGCTGTATACACAGCTCTTGTGTGGGTCTTCATGGCACCCCCACATTGAGAATATCAGCAGTCCTGCCAGAAGCCCACCACCCTCAAGCCATTCTCTGACTGACCAGGTTCTATTGTGCACCCCTGTTTTCTAAAGCACAAAAGTCAACTGAGCAAGTTCATGTCACTCACATAATGAGATGCATTGATATTTTTCACTGCTTTTCCTTCGGTATGCTATAATGATTAAATATGGGTTGTTTCATAGTGTCATGCAATTCTGTTGCAGAACTTGGTGAAATGGAGAAATGGATGAAAGGTGACAACAGCCCAACATTTAGAAATAGTGCAGCAGCTAAGAGAATATTTACATCAAAATCCTGCAAATGGTGATACAAGCATCAAATTCAGCACAAATACTCCTTAGACATTACTCTCTTGAAAAAAACAACTGGCCACTTGAATTTTCAATAGGCAGCCAGGTAGGGGCCAACTGAAGAATTACACAGGGGTCAAAAATAAAAATGCTCCACTTAAATTGAAAACTACACTACATTATTTGTCTGATCACAACAATTCCAAAAAAGTATAGTTTTGGCTATCTATGACTGAATGTTCAGGAGTTATGGAGCAAAAACAGCAAAAATGGTGACAAAGGTCAGTTTCAGTTTGTACAGGGGTCAAAGTTAAAGTTGTTCCAATTTTGGTAAAAAAAAATGATGCACATTATTAGTTGAGTTAACAGGGTTTTAAAAAGGAATAGTTTGGGCCATGTATCATGCTTAGTTATCATGTTACAGGGTAACATATGTCACATGTCATAGAATCCAATGGACGTTGACCATGTTTGAACTTTACTTTGGAGACCAAGAATTCAACACTGTCAAAACTATTCCACTTTTGGCAGATGAAATAATAACTGTAAACAGCAGTGTACTGGTAAAATTAATGTACAGCTAATAATTGGTCGTATGTGCAGTTAATAGAACATAGGCAAAACTGTAAATGTGCAAGTATAGCTCAT
Source organism: Thalassophryne amazonica (assembly GCF_902500255.1). Taxonomy (NCBI): domain Eukaryota; kingdom Metazoa; phylum Chordata; class Actinopteri; order Batrachoidiformes; family Batrachoididae; genus Thalassophryne; species Thalassophryne amazonica. Next base: position 112,903,990 of record NC_047105.1, read on the forward strand.
GAAAATTAAAATTGCATTGGCACAGATCGTTTGGTAGTGACACCCCCCCCCCCCCCCCCCCATAAAATCTGATCTGTAAACTACTTAAGCTGAAAGACAACACACACACACACATACACTCGTCTTCAACCACTTAATCCAATTAAGGGTCGCGGGCTGCTGGAGCCCATCCCAGCAGTCACAGAGTGCGAGGCGGGGTACACCCAGGACAGGATGCCAGTCTGTCACAGGGCCACATACAGACAAACAAACACAGTCACACCCACTTGCACACCAACTGATTATTTAAAGATTCCAATCTGCCTAACCCGCATGTCTTTGGATGTGGGAGGAAACCAGAGCACCTGGAGGAAACCCACGCAAACACGGGAAGAACATGCAAACTCCACACAGAAAGGCCACAGGTGGGAATTGAACCCATGACCTTCTCACTGTGAGGCAGCAGTGCTAATCACTAATCCACCGTGCTGCCCCACCGAAAGACAATACAGTGAGGGAAATAAGTATTTGAACCCCCTTCGATTTTGCAAGTTCTCCCACTTCATGGAAGGGTCTGAAATTTTCATCTTAGGTGCATATCCACTGTGAGAGACATAATCTAAAAAAAAAAAAAAATCCGGAAATCACAATGTATGATTTTTTAAATAATTTATTTGTATGTCACTGCTGCAAATAAGTATTTCAACACCTGTGAAAATCAGTGTTAATATTTGGTACAGTACCCTTTGTTTGCAATTACAGAGGTCAAATGTTTCCTGTAGTTTTTCACCAGGTTTGCACAGACTGCAGCAGGGATTTTGGTCCACTCCTCCACGCAGATCTTCTCTAGATCAGCCAGGTTACTGGGCTGTCACTGAGAAACATGGAGTTTGAGCTCCCTCCAAAGATTTTGTATTGGGTTTAGGTCTGGAGACTGGCTAGGCCACTCCAGAACCTTGATATGCTTCTTACGGAGCCACTCCTTGGTTATCGTGGCTGTGTGCTTCGGGTCATTGTCATGTTGGAAGACCCATCCACGACCCATCTTCAATGCTCTAACTGAGGGAAGGAGGTTGTTCCCCAAAATCTCGCAATACATGGCCCCGGTCATCCTCTCCTTAATACAGTGCAGTCGTCCTGTCCCATGTGCAGAAAAACACCCCCAAATCATGATGCTTCCACCCCCATGCTTCACAGTAGGGACGGTGTTTTTGGGATGGTACTCAGCATTCTTCTTCCTCCAAACACAGCGAGTGGAATTAAGACCAAAAAGTTCTATTTTGGTCTCCTCTGACCACATAACTTTCTCCCATGACTCCTCTGGATCATCCAAATGGACATGGGCAAACTTAAGACGGGCCTGGACGTGTGCTGATTTAAGCAGGGGAACCTTCCGTGCCATGCATGATTTTAACCCATGACGTCTTAGTGTATTACCCACAGTAACCCTGGAAACAGTGGTGCCAGCTCTCTTCAGGTCATTGACCAGCTCCTCCCGTGCAGTTCTGGGCTGATTCCTCACCTTTCTTAGGATCACTGATACGCCACGAGGTGGGATCTTGCATGTAGCCCCAGTCCAAGGGAGACTGACAGTCATGTTTAGCTTCTTCCATTTTGTAATTATTGCTCCAACAGTTGATCTTTTTTCACCAAGCTGCTTGGCAATTGCCCCGTAGCCCTTTCCAACCTTGTGGAGGTCTACAATTTTGTCTCTGGTGTCTTTGGACAGCTCTTTGGTCTTAGCCATGTTAGTAGTTGGAGTCTTAATGATTGTGTGGGGTGGACAGGTGTCTTTATGCAGCTAACGACCTCAAATAGGTGCTTCTAATTTGGAATAATAAGTGGAGTGGAGGTGGACTTTTTAGAGGTGGACTAATAGGTCTTTGAGGGCCAGAATTTCTGCTGATTGGCAGGTGTTGAAATACTTATTTGCAGCAGTAACATGCAAATAAATTATTAAAAAAATCATACATTGTAATTTCCGGGGTTTTTTTTTTTTTATGTCTCTCACACTGGACATGTGCCTAAGATGAAAATTTCAGACCACTCCATGATTTCTAAGTGGGAGAACTTGCAAAATCGCAGGGTGTTCAAATACTTATTTTCCTCACTGTATATATCATAAATGACATTCACGTTTTGCGACTTACAGTTTGTGAGACTCATATTCACGTTTTGTGGGATATTTTATTCACGGTTTGCAGCAAAATTATTAATGGTTTGCGGATATTCATGGTTTGCGTAAATTTTCAGTAACGGTTTACGGATAATTCAAGATTTGCAGCAGATTCACAATGAGGGGGTCAATGCCCCGTGATGCTTTTTTTCAACTTTTATTCTGCATTGTTTCCAGCTCAGAGCATCTGCTGTTGTTCTGTTAGCTGCTTATAAGTGAAGTTGCTATCTCAGCATGTGCAATGAATCATAGGTACGCCCAAATGTCATTCGTGATAAATTTGGCCCAGAAGCAATAAACTGCCTATTACGGATGCACAATCCACATACCAGAGATCCATTGCTTTAATATTATTACTATCACTATTGTTGACTTTATATGAGAATATCTTGATGAAGTGGTATAGTAGAGAATTTTCTTCCAAAGAAGACCTCAAAATTCAGCTACAGCCCTGGTGGGGTCCAGGGGCAACACCAGTGCAGGGGTCAAGGGGGCAGAGCCCCCTGAAGCTATAATGTTTCATACCTCTAAAACGTTATTGACAAGCCCTATTTTAACTCATTTTGAGTGGTTTAAGATCCACTGAAGGAAGAATAATAGACAATAAAATGACATTTTAGGACTGTGAATTCTTCAAACTATATTTGGATTAACCATGGAATTGATCAGCTCATCACTGAAGGCTATTGACACCATTTTTTCAACAAGGAAATCGGGGCTGGCAAGGTGGTACAGTCTCACACTGCGTTAACCCTTGAACTCAGACGTAAGTCGGAAAACATCTTGGAGCAAATGTACGAATTGCAAAGGAAGATGTCGGAGACCAGGGAATACTCATTAATTGGATTTGGTTGGTCAGAGGATGGTGTTTCTCTGTTTAACCCTAAAAATGGCAGGCTTATCAGCCTCCGAAGGTCAAACCGCCCTGCTGTTTTTCTCCAGAAGAATCTCTATGGCCTTGGTGAACCATTCGGCTGCCCCTCTTATCTTTCTGCCCTCCCCTACAGTCTGATGTTGTCAAGTCAACTCCAGACATTATGCACACACTGATAGAAACTGATACAAATTTATTTGACTGATACAAACTCATCTCATCTGCACACATGACGCACACCCCCTCTGCTCCCCTACCACCCCCTGTCTCCACCCTGCCACTCCCCATGAGATCGTGGCGGTGCGGTATACTGTTGCGGCCACCCCACACTCACACTGCCTCATTCAGATGACGGACTGTCTTAAAGTTTAGCGTACATAAACAATCAAATGTATATGTGTGGTTGTTTTAATGCTGATGTGTGCCATTATGACGTTCAACTAGTAATTGTGGATTAACTGCTGTAATTTTGTCTGAGGTGATTGGGTGTGAAGATAATTTCGTTGCACTTGTAATAACAATAAAATCTATCTATCTATCTATCTATCTAACATTGAAAAGGTCATAAACAACATTGAAAAGGTTAAAAAACACATTAATATTTGATGGCCATAGCATTTGCTCTCATTTGTGTTCAACGCACCCGTGGGCACTGATAGAGACACCTGGAGAGGCGTGACTGGGAGGAACGGCCTCCCCGATATAAACCCGAACAGCCATTGGACTTCTGTGCTAGTCATGGCTAGTCATGGACTGTCCATAACAAACACCATGTTCGAACATAAGTATGCTCATAAGTGTACATGGTACCAGAGCACCCTAGGCCGAAGGTCGATGATCAATTGTGTGCTTATATCATCTGATTTGAGGCTGCATGTTCTGGAGACTCGGGTGAAGAGCGGGGCAGAGCTGTCAACTGATCACCATCTGGTGGTGAGTTGGATCAGAGGATCAGGGAGGACTTTGGACAGACCTGGTAAGCCCAAATGGATAATGTGGATGAACTGGGAACATCTGGAGGAGACCACTGTCTGACAGATCTTCAACTCACATATCCAGTGGACCTTTTCAAGAAGGAGGTTGGGGGTATTGAACCAGAATGGGCAATGTTCAAAGCTTCCATTGCTGAAGCTGCAGCAGGGAGCTGTGGCATGAAGGTCTCAGGTGCCTCAAGGGGCAGCAACCCTTGAAAAACGTGGTGGATACCGGTGGTCAGGGCAGCCATCCAACTGAAGAAGGAGTCCTTCCAGGATATGTTATCTCAGAGAACTTACAGGCAGCCTCTGTTGTGGGGGAGGAAAAGCAGCAGGTGTGGGAGGGGCTCTGAGTAACCATGGAGAATGACTTTTGGTCGGCACCAAGGTGCTTCTGGTGGACTGTGAGGCACTTCAGGAGAGGAAAACAGGGAACCATCCAAGCTGTCTACAGTAAGGATAGGACTCTGTTAACCTCAACTGAGGATGTAACCCGGCACTGGAAGGAACACTTTGAGGAACTCCTGTACCCTCTATAGTAGGAGCAGAGCTGGAAGCTGATGAGGAATTATCATCAATTTCCCTGGTGGAAGCCACTGAGATAGTCAAACTACTTCACAGTGGCAAGGACTCAGGGTTTGACGAGATCTGTCCAGAAATGCTGATGGCTCTGGGTGTGGAGGGACTGTCTTGGATGACACATCTCTTCAACATTGTGTTGATGGTCTGGGGCAGTGCCTAAGGAGTGGCAAACTGAGGTGGTAGAGAGTATCAGCCTCCGTAGTAAAGTCTACTCCAGGGTGCTGGAAAGGAGGAGGCTGATAGTTGAACCTCTGATTGAAGAGAAACAATGCGGGTTCCATCCAGGTCGTGGAACAGCCGACCACCTTTTCACTCTCACATGGATCCTGAAGGGGACCTGGGAATATGCCCATCCAGTCTACATGTGTTTTGTGGACTTGGAGAGGGCGTGTGATTGAGTACCCCGGGAGATACTGTGGGAGGTGCTGCAGGAGTATCGAGTGAGGGGTTTCCTTCTCAGGGCCATCCAATTTCTGTACTCACAAAGCGAGAGCTGTGTTCGGGTGCCCGGCAGTATGTCAGACTTGTTTCCGGCCAGGGTTGGTCTCCGGCGGAGCTCTGCCTTGTATGAGGATCACCACCTCTAAATCTGAGACCATGGTTCTCAGCAGGAAACTGATGGATTGCCTACTCCAGGTAGTGAATGCGGTCTTGCCCTAAGTGAAGGACTTCAAGTACCTCGGGGTCTTGTTCATGAATGAGGTAACAATGGAGCATGATTGGCCCGAGAATCGACGCAGCAGGAGCAGTATTACATTCGCTCTACTGTAATGTTGTGATGACAAGGGAGCTGAACCAAAAGGCAAAGCTCTCGATCTACTGGTCAGTCTTTGTTCCTACTCTCACCTGTGGTCATGAGGGTTGGGTCATGACTGAAAGAATTAGATTGTGGGTACAAGCAGCCAAAATGGGCTTCCTTAGGAGGGTGGCTGATGTCTGCCTTCGAGATAGGGTGAGAAGCTCGGTCATCCGTGGGAAGCTTGGTGTAGACCTGCTGCTCCTTCATGTTGAAAGGAGCCAGCTGAGGTGGTTCGGGCATCGTGTAAGGATGCCCCGTGGATGCCTCCATAGGAAGGTGTTCCAGGCACATCCATCTGGGAGGAGACCCCGGGGAAGACCCAGGAAGGACTAGTTGGAGAGATTATATCTCCACACTGGCCTGGGAATGCCTCGGGATCCCTCAGTTAGAGGTGGTCAATGTGGCCCATGAAAGGGAAGTCTGGGGTCCCCTGCTGGAGCTGTTGCCCCTGCGACCCAATCCTGGATATGCGGTTGAAGATGAGTGAGCATTTACTCTCTTCTTCAAAAAAGACACAGTACACCTACATCTACAGCCATCCTCAGTAGCTGTCGGTAGGCATCACACTGAGCACCCAAAGGTGGCAACATCTCCCTAGATTTGGAAAAAAACATATGCACAAACTAAAAATTAAAATCACATATATACAAACTAAAATGGCTAAAAACTGCAGTCCAGTTCTAGGATTATGATGCCAGGAGAGTTGAAGCAACATCAGACTTAAACTCCTCTAGAGGCAATGATTGAATATTGGCCGGTAATTGGTTCCAAGCAACAACTGTCCGTGGAAAGAAGCTCTGCCAGTACTGGTCAGTTGATGCTGTGAGTTGGATGGAGTCCTGCTTCCTCCTCCCAGTACGGGTAGCAGGCAGAATGTACATTGGCAGCAGCACTGCAACTTGTTTGTTGATTATCTTGTGCAGCATACCATGTCACCTTCCCTCCTATGCTCCAGTGGCTGCCACTCCAGAGTGTGATAAATGTTGGTAACAATCCCTGGTTCCCTCCTATATTCGTTACAAATGAATCTGGCTGCTTGGCGCTGGACCATCTCAAGCTTAGCCTTATCTTTAATGATGTAGCGGGATGAAGGTCCCAGGTCCTGATTGAAAAGACGTTCCCGCTAGCTTGGCTAACGGGGATTTCCCCTTTGGCTGACCTGGTAGAGGAATGGTCTTTAGTGCAAGCCGTCTGGGTTCGATCCTACCGCCGTCTTGGCCACAAAGGTCCTGCGGTCACAATCTGGCGTCACGAACAAGATGTGGGTAATCACAGACCATGCTTAAATGCACCTGTGACTTCGGGACGAAGTCAAAAATGGTGGGGAGATATGCAGAGGGATGAAGGGCCCGGGTCCTGATTAAAAAGACATTCCCACTAGCTTGGCTAACGGGGATTTCCCCTTTGGCTGACCTGGTAGAGGAATGGTCTTTAGTGCGAGCTGTCTGGGTTCGATCCTACCGCCGTGCCGGCCACAAAGGTCCTGCGGTCACAATGAGATAAGGGTCCCAGGAAGCACTTGCATACTCTAAGTGTGGCCGTAACAGTGTGAAGTATGCCTGTTGCTTCACCATAGGCGGGCAAAATGACAAATTCCACTGGAAGAAACTTAATACACCACTGGCCTTTGAGGAGATGTTCTGAATAGGCTGATCCCACTTAAGGTCATGCTGGAATTCAACCCCAAGATAGGGATTGTGGGGGACATCAGTCAGCAGTTTGTTGTCAATTTGATATCTAGTACTGTAAGGATGTCGTTTTTGTGTAAGTGACAACTTGTAGCATTTGCTGATATTGAAAGTCATCCTCCATGTGTGAGACCAGTTCTCAAGAGAGGTCAAATCAGTCTGAAGCCTATGAGCATCAACTGGTAATCTGATAGGCTGATCAAGTACACAGTCATCAGCAAAAAGCCGAATGGGAGATGTTATGCCCTCTCCTATATCATTGACGTACAGTAAGAATAGGAGAGGGCCCAAGAATGTACCCTGAGGCACTCCAGAGGTAACATTGGCATCAGAAGAGCGCTCACCTCCAACAACAACAGCCTGAGTGCGGTCTGCAAGCCATCTTGAGATCCAGATATTGGAGAATCAATCCTCTTTTCCCATAATAAGCGAGTTTATGGATCAAGCGACGGTGATCAACCTGGTCGCAAGCCTTTGAGAAGTCAAGAAACAAAACATTTAACTGGATGTTGTTGTCTAGACATCTCTGGAATTCATCTAAGGTGATAAGAAGCTGAGTCTCGCAAGAATGTTGTCTACGGAAACCATGTTGGTAATGCTTTAGCAAGGGACACAGCAAGCTCATGAATATTGTGGGGGTCTGCTGTAGGTTGTCTATAAAATGAACCAAGATAAAGAGGTTAGTGACCTCGGATGGTAAATCTGGCCCATACACCCTCACAATCTGACTCTAAAGTAGGTTCTGTGGATGAAATAATATCTCTATTCACCAAAAGAAAAATACAGCCACCTCCAGCAACTCGGTCCCTACAAGAGACATCAAAAGCAGGTGGAAATATCATACCACTAGAAAAGGAGCTGTCAAGATGACTCAGTGCCGAACACAACATCAGGTTTGTTTGTCTCACAGAGTAATAAAAGGTCCCACTGCTTATTCTGAGATCTTAGGCTCCTACAATTAACGGTCATGCATTTAAGCTTTCTTAGAGACGGCCGCCTTCTAGAACAGCTAGAGTGAGGAGAGGAGACAGCAACAGGTGACCCAATACTCTCATTCATTGAAGAAGACAAACTATCAAATCTGTTGCCGTCAGCCATGTCACTTATAGTGCTATCAAAGATGGAAGAGTGGAAGTTGGGTAAACCACATGTACAGTAAATCCATGATATGTTAATATTCGCCAAAGTCTGGTATACGAGGTCTGTTAGAAAAGTATCCGACCTTTTTATTTTTTGCAAAAACCATATGGATTTGAATCACGTGTGATTGCATCAGCCAAGCTTGAACCTTCGTGCGCATGCGTGAGTTTTTTCACGCCTGTCCGTTGTGTCATTTGCCTGTGAGCACACTTTGTGGGAGGAGTGGTCCAGCCCCCTCGGTGGATTTTTATTGTCAGGAAAATGGCTGAGCAACTGCCGCTTTGCTGCATCAAAATGTTTTCAGAAACTGTGAGAGACAGCCAGGTGGAAACCATTCGGAAAATTCAGATGGCTTTCGGTGAAGATCTTATGGGCATCACACAGATTAAGGAGCATTACAACCGGATTAAAGACGGCCCACAGCGGCCGAGGGCACGCCGCGCTTTGAGCAGCCATCGACAGGCTGAAATGACCAGATCATTTCCAAAGTGAAGGCTGTGTTGATCCGGGATGTCGTCTGACTACCAGAGAAATGGCAAGAGAGGTGGACATAGCACTTTTTCGGCACATTACACTGTTACAGGAGATTTTGTAATGAAAGACGTGCGGCTGAATTCGCGCGTCAGGATGGACCCGCGTAATGGCGCCGAACAAAAAGCACCTCCGTGTTGGAAGTCTCACGGGACATGCCCAGCTCTTCCACCATTCGGAAGATTCAGACGGCTTTGGGTGGCTTTTCAGTCGAGTGAGTATCCGAGAAATTGTAGAAGATCTGGGCATGTCACATGTCCTGTGAGACCAACACGGAGGTGCTTTCGTTCCGCGCCATTAGCGGCTCTGTGGTGAATTCCTCCGCTCCTGTTTTCATGACAAAATCTCCTTTAACAGTGGAATGTGCCGGAAAAGTGCTGATGTCCACCTTTTCTGCCATTTCTCTGGTAGTCAGACAACGTCCCGGATGAACACACCATTCAGTTTGGAAATGATCTGGTCGTTTCAGCCTGTCGATCGCCGCTCGGAGCGCGTTGCACACCCTCCGCCATTGTGCGCCGTCTTTAAACCGGCTGTAACACTCCTTAATCTGTGTGATACCCATAAAATCGTCCCTGAAAGCCATCTGAATTTTCTGAATGTTGTCCACCTGGCTGTCTCTCACAGTTTCTGGAAAAATTTGATGCAGTGCTGCTCCAGCCGTTCAGACATTTTCCTCACAATGAAAATCCGACAAGGGGGGAGGATCAGTGCTCACTCAAAGCCTGCTCACAGGCGAATGACGCAACCAACAGGTGTGAAAAAACTCACGCATGCGCACGAAGGTTCAAGCTTGGCTGATGCAATCACACGTGATTCAAATCCATATGGTTTTTGCAAAAAATAAAAAGGTCGGATACTTTTCTAACAGACCTCGTATAGCTGTAGGCATCACTATGCTCTCAGCATGCAGCCAATCATCGCAATGGTCGCAATGTATTGCTTTCTGGCCACAGCGGACAGCTTTACCACAGATCTGGCATGGGTATTTACGTGGCCCGGGGTTAGTCTCAAGGACCCCTCCTCATAAGATAACAAGCATGAACAGTGATGATGAACGAGTAATCTTAAGTTTCTTATGGTTAATGATGATAGAAGCAAGCTTTTGCACTGATTTAGAAGTGGCAGCAGCAGATGACAACACTTTGCCCTGTGGTAGGGGCTCAAGAGGTGGTAAAGCATTATTACATGCACTAGGGTAATATACAACCCGTGTTGGGCGCAGCACTATCATACAGAAGAAGAGCAAATCAAGCAGACAGGTGTAAAATGGCATTGTCAGACATCTTTTACCCTTAGGTGGGTGATAATAAAGTAGTAAAAATTCATGCCACCATTAGTGCTCCAGTCCAGCTGCAAACTACTAGCACTTCCAGTCCAGCGCTTTTACCGGCTGATAAATTAACAATAACACCCCAAATCTGCGTACTCAAATATAAACAACCCAGACAGCAAATACGAAACGAAACTCAGAGTGGGAAAATAGCTTAAGCGACAAAGAACACCGGCTCAAACAGCAAGAAGAAATGCTGCTACAGAGAGAAGAGACCCGGAGGAGAGACGCAAAAGTGAGAGAGGAATGCGAAGACCTTTTGGAGAAAAAACTCCGGGACAAGCAGAAAAACTGCAGGACAAGGACGACAGGATAAAAAAGGGAAGAAAAAGTGGAAGAAAGCAAAGCAAAAGTAGAGGAGAAAGAAAGAATGCTAATCGAGTGGCAGAAAAAACTGCTGGAAAAGGAAACAAGTAATAAAAAGCAACAGCCAAACCAAACGGAAATAGAGAAATTAAAGGAGGACTTGCACAACAAGAGAATGCAACACCAGGAGGACACAGATAAAATTGATAGACTAACAAAAGAAAACACCACCCTCAAAGATAAACTGAGAGAAAATGAGAGGACCATCCACCAGGTAGAAAAAGACCTAAAAGAGAATACAACCCCTGGCAAAAATTATGGAATCACCAGCCTCGGAGGATGTTCATTCAGTTGTTTAATTTTGTAAAAAAAAAAAAAAAAAAGCAGATCACAGACATGACACAAAACTAAAGTCATTTCAAATGGCAACTTTCTGGCTTTAAGAAACACTATAAGAAATCAGGAAAAAAAAATTGTGGCAGTCAGTAACGGTTACTTTTTTAGACCAAGCAGAGGGGAAAAAAATATGGAATCACTCAATTCTGAGGAAAAAATTATGGAATCATGAAAAACAAAAGAACGCTCCAACACATCACTAGTATTTTGTTGCACCACCTCTGGCTTTTTTAACAGCTTGCAGTCTCTGAGGCATGGACTTAATGAGTGACAAACAGTACTCTTCATCAATCTGGCTCCAACTTTCTCTGATTGCTGTTGCCACATCAGCTTTGCAGGATGGAGCCTTGTCATGGACCATTTTCTTCAACTTCCAAAGATTTTCAATTGGATTAAGATCCAGACTATTTGCAGGCCATGACATTGACCCTATGTGTCTTTTTGCAAGGAATATTTTCACAGTTTTTGCTCTATGGCAAGATGCATTATCATCTTGAAAAATGATTTCATCATCCCCAAACATCCTTTCAATTAATGGGATAAGAAAAGTGTCCAAAATATCAATGTAGACTTGTGCATTTATTGATGATGTAATGACAGCCATCTCCCCAGTGCCTTTATCTGACATGCAGCCCCATATCATCAATGACTGTGGAAATTTACATGTTCTCTTCAGGCAGTCATCTTTATAAATCTCATTGGAATGGCACCAAACAAAAGTTCCAGCATCATCACCTTGCCCAATGCAGATTTGAGATTCATTACTGAATATGACTTTCATCCAGTCATCCACAGTCCACGATTGCTTTTCCTTAGCCCATTGTAACCTTGTTTTTTCTGTTTAGGTGTTAATGATGGCTTTCGTTTAGCTTTTCTGTATGTAAATCCCATTTCCTTTAGGCGATTTCTTACAGTTCGGTCACAGACGTTGACTGCAGTTTCCTCCCATTCATTCCTCATTTGTTTTGTTGTGCATTTTCGATTTTTGAGACATACTGCTTTAAGTTTTCTGTCTTGACGCTTTGATGTCTTCCTTGGTCTACCAGTATGTTTGCCTTTAACAACCTTCCCATGTTGTTTGTATTTGGTCCAGAGTTTAGACACAGCTGACTGAACAACCAACATTTTTTGCAAATTGCATGATGATTTACCCTCTTTTAAGAGTTTCAATTGACATCTCTCGTGTTGGAGCCATGATTCATGTCAGTCCACTTGGTGCAACAGCTCTCCAAGATGTGATCACTCCTTTTTAGATGCAGACTAGCGAGCAGATCTGATTTGATGCAGGTGTTAGTTTTGGGGATGAAAATTTACAGGGTGATTCCAAAATTTTTTCCTCAAAATTGAGTGAGTCGGGGTCACGTGATGCAGCCGAGCTAGGAAGACGCGTGCTCCGGAGCGCTCATGAGAAAACTTGGATTAATTTATAAATAACACCCACCCCATCCTTAACTTCTTCTATCAGGTGAAATATGGACTTAAGACCTCGAAACAAAACTCAAAGCTCAATTATTGACCACTTTTCTTCTCGGGAAGCCGTGACGGTTGAAGCTACCTCTAAGTGCAACATGGCGATGGAGACTCAAATAGAAGGAAACTTCGCAATATTGCAAGAAATAAAGTGGGGCAATGAAGCGCTATCCCAGAAGCTTGATACTAAAACTGCCAAAATCAACCAGTCTATTTCGGGGCTGAAAACACTGATAGACGGGATGTGTTCACATATTACGGAGGCAGAGGAACGGATTAGCACAGGTGAAGATAAGCTAACTTCACTGGACTCCAATATCCTCCGCCTGATGAAAAAGAAGGACTTTCTCATGGATAAAGTGGACCAGCTGGAGAACCAAAGCCGTCGGAATAATATTTGCATTGCTAATCTGCGGGAAGGTGGAGAGGGTAGTGACCCGGTGCAATTTTTTACAGAGTGGATCCCCTCTGTGCTGGGACGGAGGCAGTTCGCCCAGCCGCTGATTATCGAACGAGCGCACCGGTCCCCGGCTTTCAGCCCTCCAGCAGAGAAACGGCCCAGAGCCATCCTCATCCGCCTGCTCAAGTCCCAGGACCGAGATCAAATTCTCAGACTATCCGCCAAAATAACAAGAGAAAAAAAGTGGTCCAATCACCCACGACGGGAACAAGGTGATGTTTTTTCCGGACCTGAGTGCTGCCCTGGTGTGGCGCAGAAAAGAATATAACCCTGTCAAGATGGAGCTGCACGCCAAAAAACTCCAGCTCAGCCTTCTTCATCCAGCAACTTTGAAAGTCACCAACCCAAACGGAGAGATGAAGATTTTCAAGACACCCGAGGCGGCAGCGTCTTTCCTTCAAGACCTCCTGGGAGGCGATGAATCCTGACTCTTTTCTGTGATCACAGGTGCAGCGCTGCAGCTCCACAATACACAGTGAAGAGCGACATTTACGCACAATTTGTATATAATTGCTACGAACCTCTTAGAGATTTGTCTAAGTGCGTTGCCACCATTTTTTTCCTTTTCTTTTCTCTGCCCTTTTTTCATCACCAGCTTATATTTGAACATTATGGACAAAAAAGGGAAGTTTTTGTTCTAGGGCAGCAGTTGAAAAATGATTAAAAACCAAAGTTCATTTTTATAGTTAAAGTGGGTGTTAAAAATCTAAAATTATGAAGTTAAAATGTTATACTTTATGAGTGACAGGTTTTCATACAAAGAGCTCTGGGCCGAATAAGTTAGAATTTGTATGTTATTTTTAGAGAGCGATCAACGGAGGTCCCGGCTGGAGAGTTTTGATGGCACCGAGTGTTCAGAGGTTCGGTGCCTACGGGAATGGGGAGGGTGTGTGTACGTTTTTTTGTTTTGTTTTAATGAAAAATAGGCATCTTTGGGCTTAGTTTTAAGAGATCATAAGGCTTTTTATGTTATGTGCAGACGCGAGTTGAGGAGCGGACCAGCGTCTTACTGAACCCAGCACTAAAATAACCAGAAAGCGGTTCCAAAAACAAAACAAATTTATTTCCCTTCTGTGCAATAATTTGTGTACAACATAAATGTGCGGTTGTCTGGCAAGGTGAAGGACGGCGCGCTCTCCAGCGCCCAAATGGATCGAAGCCCGACGCTTCTGGACCCAGACTCACCGCCGAACACCCCCCAGGTGGACACGACAAATTGACTCTGTGAAGGATGGAAAAGGCGAGGTAAGTCAACAGAGCTACAGCAAATATCCTTCAGAGGCACACACTATCAGCAACACATTCAGGTCTGAATTTAAGCTTTATGTAAATGAGCAGCTTCTCACAACAGGTGGAGGATCATCATTCCGTATGCCACGGCAGTGAGAAGCGAGCTGCACAATTCTCATCAATGTTCAAATATACTGCGTAACAAAATACCAAATTACTGTTAACACTTATTCAGACAATCATCACCTCTGATGTGTGCTGACAGCATGTGTCCCTCACCCGTCCTCCTTCACAGGCACGATGTGTCAAACCCAGGCGCGGTCCTCAGCTTCTCACAAACGAACGTCACAAGGTCGAGTTCCCGGCAATTCTGCTTGAATCACTCATGGCTTAAATGCAGAACGCCATCTCATTATCTGCTTCAGCTGAAAGTCTTTAAGTTTGCATGTGAGCATCATCCACAGGTGCTGCAAGTCATTAGGCCTGCACGTGAACATCCTCCACAAGTGCAGCCAATAATGCTGATGAGGGTGAAGGACTCTTCTGCCAGCACCTTCTCCACAGACAAAAACCAGTTTGCATACCACCTGCAGAGCAAAGAAAAGAAAACAACACCAAAATATCCAGCCAAACCCCCCAACACACAACAGTACCCCCCCATCAACGGGAAGCCTCCCGGCGACCAAACAGACCAGGCCCGAGAACAGCACCTCCCTCCGGGGTCCACGACAGGAAGCAGATGGCGTAACGCTCCCAAAGTCCACCGCAGACAGCAGGACAGGGCACCGTGGCTGTAAGGCCGGCTGGCATCAACAAAAACCCCAAAAGAGTCCCATATACAACCCAACATACAAGAAAAACACAAAACCCACCCAATCCCTCCCCAGGGGACCGTCCCATCCAACCCCGGGAAGAAAAGAAAAACACCCAAATCCAAAAACCCAACATAGCCCCAACAACACAATACCAACATAAATTCACAAAGAAAAATAACAAACAACCCCCCCAGAACGACTTGCAGAGCCCAACACCCCCCAGAAGACCTTTATCGCCAGTCCCAGGAGTAACAGCCAGAGCCGGAATCCCACAGAGGTCCCCAGGTATACATGGAGCAGCAGCGCCCCCCAGAGGACCGTACCATCAACCCCAGGAGGCACCCTCCCCACAACCCAGGAACCCCAGACCCGGCCACACTTGGCTCGTCAGCCCCACAAGCCAATTCCCCCCCAGAGGACTGTCCCATCAACCCTGGAGGTGGAACCTGGAAGGAAACATAAAAAACACAAAATTCAATCCCCGGCGGACTTCATTAAACCACCCCGGGGGCAAATAAAACAACCGGCAAACCCTGTTACCCCCCCAGCACACCGAAAGACCCCAGATCACTCCCAGAGCCTATCGTCAGCTCAATTTTGGCGAACGGCACAAAACTACCAAGCTGGGGAAGGAAACAGGAAAAACTAACCCAGTCCCATTCCCTAAGCGCAGCGGAAAACCGGAAATATGTCCGGTGCCCCAAACCGACCATACCACCAGCCCATCAGGAGGGGTGGAACTACCGAAATGGCGAACGGCACAGATCGGCCCACCACTCCGACTGAGGTACGTTCCCGCTGCACCACACCCCGGTAACACCAATGACGAATGGTCAAAGGCCCACCGGGGCTGGAGAGGAACCGGGCATCAACCAAACCCAAAAAAACGCCCCTGACAACCCCCCCCAGGTGCAGAGGTTTTCTGAGAAACGCTCAGCGTAACCAACCTGCACCACCCCACAACCCAAAAGACAAACGGTCTTAGAGCATGTGAGGTTGGGGTTAGGGAAACAGGGAAATAAAAACAACAAAACAAAATGACCCAATCCTCAAACAAAAATTACCTAAATTCAAATAATGATTACCTGAGTCCAGCCGAGCTCCGAACTGCCAGTCGTTCACTCCACCAGAACCGCCTCTAAATCCCCAAACAATTTATAGCCCCTTACATAAAAACAAAAACCGCCCAAATAACTAAACAACCAAAGATCTGCTCCCTTTTTTTTTTTTTTTTGTGTCCATTATTATGCCTGTCTAAGAACACCTGGAGATACGTCATTGTTATCTTTCTTGACGCTTATATGACCGGGGCAATATGGCGGCTTCAGCTCGTCCGAGCTGCATGGACTCATCCGCAAGAGGAGCCAGAGGTCCCGTCAGAGGAGTCTCAGTGGGGCAAAGAAGAGGCAGCCCTGATCTGTGTCGGGGAAAGCCCTGAGACGAAAAGACCCGCTCTGATGTCCGCCCTCTCTCGTGACCACGCTCCTTTATCCGATCATCTAGACGAATAGCCAAAGATATTAGCTCATCTAAATCTTTTGGTTCGTCACGGACTGCTAGCTCGTCTTTTAATGAATTGTTCAAACCATCCACAAACACTCCTCTCAAAGCTGCGGCATTCCAACCGGACTGAGCAGAAAAAATTCGGAAATCCACAGAATAATCCGCCGCACTCCGCCTCCCCTTGGGTGACAGAGTTATCTGCACCGGTATCGATAGTGCCGCAGCTGGAGCAGCAGGAAGCAGAATGGCTTGCGCTGCAAGCTCCGTAATGCGAGCATCTGTTTGTTTAATTTGATTTGCGCGAGGCCGTAATTGCTCCCATATCTTCTCCAAGTATTCTTGAACTCTTTCAGCAAAAGGAACCGCTTCTGCCGCTGGGTCCATTTTAGAATGGCCGGGAACTACTGTTATGTGCAGACGCGAGTTGAGGAGCAGACCAGCGTCTGACTGAACCCAGCGCTAAAATAACCAGAAAGCGGTTCCAAAAACAAAACAAATTTATTTCCCTTCTGTGCAATAATTTGTGTACAACATAAATGTGCAGTTGTCTGGCGAGGTGAAGGATGGCGCACTCTCCAGCGCCCAAATGGATCGAAGCCCGATGCTTCTGGACCCAGACTCACCGTCGAACACCCCCCAGGTGGACATGACAAACTGACTCTGTGAAGGATGGAAAAAGTGAGGTAAGTCAACAGCTACAACAAATATCCTTCAAAGACACACACTATCAGCAACACATTCAGGTCTGAATTTAAGCTTTATGTAAATGAGCAGCTTCTCACAACAGGTGGAGGATCATCATTCCGTACGCCACGGCAGTGAGAAGCAAGCTGCACAATTCTCATCAATGTTCAAATATACTGCATAACAAAATACCAAATTACTGTTAACACTTATTCAGACAATCATCACCTCTGATGTGTGCTGACAGCATGTGTCCCTCACCCGTCCTCCTTCACAGGCACGATGTGTCAAACCCAGGCGCGGTCCTCAGCTTCTCACAAACGAACGTCACAAGGTCGAGTTCCCGGCAATTCTGCTCGAATCACTCATGGCTTAAATGCAGAACGCCATCTCATTATCTGCTTCAGCTGAAAGTCTTTAAGTTTGCACGTGAGCATCATCCACAGGTGCTGCAAGTTATTAGGCCTGCACGTGAACATCCTCCACAAGTGCAGCCAATAATGCTGATGAGGGTGAAGGACTCTTCTGCCAGCACCTTCTCCACAGACAAAAACCAGTTTGCATACCACCTGGAGAGCAAAGAAAAGAAAACAACACCAAAATATCCAGCCAAACCCCCCAACACACAACATTTTACTGTCAAATTCCATTTTCCATATGAATAAGGTGGTAAAATTTGTTAGTTTTAATGTTAATGGTTTAAATGAGCCAATTAAAAGGAAGAGGGTGTTAACATACTTAAAGAAAATAAAAACGGACATAGCTTTTATCCAAGAGACTCATCACACCTCACAAGAGCATGTCAAATTAAAGACAGGATGGATGGGCCAAGTTTTCTATTCATCCTTCAACTCTAAGGCAAGAGGTGTTGCCATTTTAATAAATAAGAACATCCCCATTATAATTCAGGATACAACTGTTGATCCATTAGGTCGATATGTTATAATAAATTGTCAAATTTATTCAGAAAATTGGACCTTGGTAAACCTTTACGATCCCAATTATGATGATAGTTCTTTTATTCATGACATTTTCTTAAGGTATCTGGTGGCCATAAATATATTCTCATGGGAGGAGATTTTAATTTTTGTTTAGATCCAATTTTGGATAAATCATCCACTTCCATCTCTATAGTTAAGTCAGCCTCAACAACTCTGTCATTTATGAAGGACTTAAATTTAACAGACATCTGGAGACAAAAGAACCCTCAAACCATAGACTATTCTTATTATTCTGGCCGTCATAACTCCCACACCAGAATAGACCTTTTTGTTGTGAAAAGTGTGATGACACGGACCCACAACAGGGGGCGTAAATGAAAGGTCAATGGAAATACGAAGTAACAATTTAATGTTGTGAAAAGTGCACAACGGATACAGATACAATTCAATACTACAGTCAATTATGAAGTTAGTGTCGTGTGGGCAGGCTCGAGGATAGGAGACGCCTGTCCAGAGAAGAGTCGGAACCCACACGATTTCCACCGCCAACGGATCTGGAACACCCCGGAGCCGCCAAGTCCTGAGTCCCCAGGTGGCCACCGTCTCCAGCTGTCAGATCGGGTACTGCTGGCAGGAAACAGAAACAGTCAAGAGTGGGTGTGTGTGCACACACCCAGTAAAACAGTCAGCAGGTAATCCTTTAGGAGAAAACACCACCTCCTGATCTCACTACTTCCTTTTACGTGCAGCCTCCACTCAACGAGTGTAAGAGTGAAGAGTGGAAACGCCAACTCCCTCCAACTCGGCAGACAGTGGAAAGCTGCAAAACTCAGAAGTACAGTTCACCAGCTACCAGCTCAGATGCAAAAGACGTCACAACTTAGCTTAGCTGAATTACGCAACGGCTGAGTGTCTACCTGAATGGTTTGATGATTTCTCGGCAGAGATGTGGTGTCTTCTCCCGGCCTTTATGGGTGAGGTGTGATGAAGGTGATGAGTGACAGCTGTCAATTCCAGTTCCTGGTGGCGACTGTGCCCTCTGGTGCCTGAAGCCCGCTTTCAGGCAGGGCACAAGTAAGTTACAGAGCCTTGGAGTCCGAATATCTGCCAAGGATACTTTCTGATCATTCTCCATTGACTTTGTCCATAGAAATGCCTGAGAAAATGCAGTGTCTATAGATGGCGCTTGAATCCAACCCTCCTTAAAAAGACAGATTTTTGTAAATTTATCAGGGAACAAAAAAGTATTTTGTGAAACAAATTGTCCCTCCTCCCCCAATAGTTTCATATTATGGGACACCTTATAAGCCTATTTAAGAGGACAAATAATCTCTTACACAAATGGACTTAAAAAATCATTATTGGCAGAAATGGAAGATTTAGAAAAAGAGATTCATAGGCTCGAAAAATACTTTCAACAACATAGGGATAAGGAAACATATAGCTTATTGGTCAGTAAAAAACTAAAGTATAATACATTAAGCACATTTCGGGCAGAGAAAAATATTTTGAGAGTAAAACAAAAATACTATGAGCTGGGGGAGAAGGCCCATAAAGTCTTATCCTGGCAATTAAAAAAAGAAGAGAGCTCAAGAACAATTAACCAAATTGAAAATGAAAGTGGCTATATTACACAGAACCCAAAATAAATTAATCAAACATTTAAAAACTTTTATGCCAATCTTTATAAATCCGAATCACCAGAAGATCAAACCACAATAGATACATTTTTGTCTAACATTGTGTTACCCAAATTAAGTCTGGAGGACCAGGTTTCCCTCTGAATTTTATAAGGAATTCAAGGACTTGCTTATGCCTCTTTTTATGGATGCCATTAACCTAGCCTCCAAAACAAAAAGCCTTCCTGATTCATTTTCGATGGCGATAATTACAGTGATCCATAAAAAAAATAGAGACCCCATAAAATGCTCCTTTTTCCGACCAATCTCACTTTTGAACACAGACTACAAAATGATCTCCAAAGCATTAGCAAAGAGGTTGAGTAAATACTTACCAAAATTAATAAACTCAGATCAGGTCGGTTTTATTCAGAAGAGATCGGCAAATAATTTGTGCAGGTTATTAAATGTTATTCATGTGGCAACCTCCAGTCCTGAACCCAGTATAGCTGTTACTTTAGACGCTGAAAAGGCCTTTGATAGGCTTGAATGGCCATATTTATTCAAGGTGTTGTCTAAATTTGGATTTGATCATTACTTTATTAATTGGGTTAAAGCACTCTATAAGAAACCACAAGCCAAAATTATTACCAATGGACAAATGTCCACTGCTTTCCCTCTAAGTAGGTCCAGCAGACAAGGCTGCCCTCTGTCCCCTGGGCTTTTTGTTCTGGCCCTTGAGCCACTGGCTGAGCTGATCAGAAAAGATTCAGAGATAAAGGGTGTAAAAGTGGGTCAGAAGACACATAAAATCAATCATTTGGCAGATGATATAATTCTGTATTTAAAAAGTCCACTTGAATCTCTTGCTAAATTACAAACAGTGTTATATACTTTTGGATCAGTCTCAGGATATAAAGTAAATTACGATAAAAGTGAAATTCTTCCCCTCTCAAAATTTCATGATGATGAACATCAGCAAAAGAGCCCATTTAAATTATCCTTAAATGGGATAAGATATCTTGGAATTATGGTGGATAACAATTTTAAAAACCTGTACAAACTTATACTCAACAAAAATATAAACGCAACACTTTTGGTTTTGCTCCCATTTTGTATGAGATGAACTCAAAGATCTAAAACTTTTTCCACATATACAATATCACCATTTCTCTCGAATATTGTTCACAAACCAGTCTAAATCTGTGATAGTGAGCACTTCTCCTTTGCTGAGATAATCCATCCCACCTCACAGGTGTGCCATATCAAGATGCTGATTAGACACCATGATTAGTGCACAGGTGTGCCTTAGACTGCCCACAATAAAAGGCCACTCTGAAAGGTGCAGTTTTATCACACAGCACAATGCCACAGATGTCGCAAGATTTGAGGGAGCGTGCAATTGGCATGCTGACAGCAGGAATGTCAACCAGAGCTGTTGCTCGTGTATTGAATGTTCATTTCTCTACCATAAGCCATCTCCAAAGGCGTTTCAGAGAATTTGGCAGTACATCCAACCAGCCTCACAACCGCAGACCACGTGTAACCACACCAGCCCAGGACCTCCACATCCAGCATGTTCACCTCCAAGATCGTCTGAGACCAGCCACTCGGACAGCTGCTGGAACAATCGGTTTGCATAACCAAAGAATTTCTGCACAAACTGTCAGAAACCATCTCAGGGAAGCTCATCTGCATGCTCGTCGTCCTCATTGGGGTTTCGACCTGACTCCAGTTCGTCGTTGTAACCGACTTGAGTGGGCAAATGCTCACATTCGCTGGTGTTTGGCACGTTGGCGAGGTGTTCTCTTCACGGATGATGCGAAGGAGATGTGTTGCACTGCATGAGGCAAATGGTGGTCACACCAGATACTGACTGGTATCCCCCCCCCCCCAATAAAACAAAACTGCACCTTTCAGAGTGGCCTTTTATTGTGGACAGTCTAAGGCACACCTGTGCACTAATCATGGTGTCTAATCAGCATCTTGGTATGACACACCTGTGAGGTGGGATGGATTATCTCAGCAAAGGAGAAGTGCTCACTATCACAGATTTAGACTGGTTTATGAACAATATTTGAGGGAAATGGTGATATTGTATATGTGGAAAAAGTTTTAGATCTTTGAGTTCATCTCATACAAAATGGGAGCAAAACCAAAAGTGTTGCGTTTATATTTTTGTTGAGTATAATTATCTAACACTAGTTAGTCATATTATAGAGGATTTACAAAAATGGGTGAATTTAACTATTACTTTGATTGGCCGAATAAACTGTATTAAAATGATTGTTCTACCAAGGTTACAGTACCTTTTTCAGTCTTTGCCAATTCCAGTACCACTCAGCTTTTTTAAAAACCTTAATAAACACATTAGACAATTCATATGGAATGGGAAAAATCCAAGGGTGTCAATAGAAAAACTCACATGGGATAATAAATTGGGGGGTTTTAGACTACCTAACCTTAAAAAGCATTACTTGGCTGCTCAAATAAGTTTTATTTCTTTTCTTTTTGAAAAAGAAAATATTCCACTGTGGGTTTTAATGGGAATGTATCCACTTCAAGAAAATGTCCCAGCAGACTTTGTGTACAAATGGACGCCTACAACCATCGTCAATAAAACCGACAATCCTGAATTGATACATATCATCAAAATCTGGTATGAGGTTCGCAAAAGTATTGGATTAAAAAACAATTTTTCACCGAAAACACCCTTGAAAAAGAACAAACTCATACCCATGTCACTGGATAAGAAGTCTCTGGACCTGTGGCACCAGAAGGGGATTTGTCATCTAGAGGACTGTTATGAGAATGGATCACTGATGTCTTTTGAGGACCTGAGGAGGAAGTATGATCTGTCCAGCAGAAACGTTTTTTGTTATTTACAGTTAAGATCCTTCCTTCGGTCTGCCCTGGGACCCCAAATGTATCTACCTACACTCAGTGATATGGAGAGACTGGTTCATGAAGGAAACACACCTCACCTTATCTCAAAAGTTTATTCTCTCTTGATGGTTGATGCTCCAAAGCCTGGGTTACATAAATCAAGAGAGAGGTGGGAGTCTGATTTAGATGTGACGATTAGTGCAGAACTATGGTCCGAATTATGTCAAGCTAGTCTTACTGCCACTATTAACTCAAGATACAGACTGACGCATTATAATTTTCTCCACCAAACCTATATTACACCTCAAAAATTACATAAATATAAACCTGAGATATCCAATCTGTGCTTTAGATGCGGTATAAAGGAGGGCTCGTTCCTGCACTGCACATGGTCATGCACAAAACTTACACAAAACTAGATTTTGGTGTGATTTTTCTGAGATTATGAGCAAACTTTTAAGACAACATTTCACATCAGATCCTCAAATATGTCTATTAGGAGACTTTACACACATTGGTACACAATTAACAAAGACTCAAAAGAAATTTCTTGCATTCGCCTTGTGTGTTGCCAGGACATGCATAGCCTCCTCGTGGAAGTCTGATTCCCGCCTCTCTATATCACGTTGGGTTTTGGAAATGAACAGCTGTATACCATTAGAGAAAATCACATACACACTCAGGAATGATTATGAGACATTTGTAAGAATTTGGCAGCCCTATCTGGATTATATAGACACCCTACCATCTTCTATTGTGGATAGCATGTAGACAGGTTACTATATTGAGCCTTTGATCATTAATATTAATGTATGTGTATATGCATGTGTGTATAAGTACACATATATTTGATCTTGCCTCTTGTTTTATGAAAAAAAAAAAAAAAATTGATTGAGTCCATATTTTTTCCCTCTGCTTGGTCTAAAAAAGTAACTGTTACTGACTGCCACAATTTTTATTCCTGATTTCTTATAGTGTGTTGGGAAGGTGTCGTAGCACGGACCCACAACAGGGGGCGCAAAGGAACGGACAATGAATAAGCCAATGAGGAACAATTTAATGTTGTGACAACACACAACTAAATTCACACAAGATATAAATAGACAATTAACACCAGGTGACGTGTGGGCAGGCTCGAAGATAGAAGACCCCCGACGAGAGATGAGCCGCGTCCCACACGGCTTCCACCACCAACGGCCTGAAGAACACCGGAGCCGCCAAGTCCTGAGTCCCCAGGTAGCCTCTGTCTTCGGCTGTCGACCCTGGTACTGCTGGCAGAAAACAAAGACAGGATGGATGAGTGTGAATTCGCACACTCAGTAATCCCACAGTCTGTACACAGTTAGGAGGGAGAACCTCCACCTCCAAGTAGGAACACACTAGCAGCTCCTGTTACCACTTATCTGGATGGAGTGAGATGCGAAGACGTCGCTTCTCTCACTACACGCCAACCCAGCAGAGTGCACCACAGGAAAAACGGCTGCAAAACAGATCAGACGTAAGTCACAGTAGGGATACAGCACAGAATATTACCTCTTCGGTAGTTGATTTCTCGGCGGGGAGGTGGAGTTGCAGTCCGGCTTATGTAGATGGTGTGAATGAGTGACAGCTGGTGTGATGAGTGACAGCTGTCACTTCTGGGTCTGGCGCCCTCTCGCTTGGAGCCTGCACTCCAAGCAGGGCGCCCTCTGGTGGTGGTGGGCCAGCAGTACCTCCTCTTCAGCTGCCCACATAACATAGTGTTTCTTAAAGCCAGAAAGTTGCCATTTGAAATGACTTTAGTTTTGTGTCATGTCTGTGATCTGTTTTTTTTCTACAAAATTAAACAACTGAATGAACATCCTCCAGGGCCGGTGATTCCATAATTTTTGCCAGGGGTTGTACAAAGGAAAAAGTGAGATTAGAAAAATACTGTGATGAGCTTGAGGAAGTCAACAAAGATATGTTAGAACAATTTAACAAGAAATCGCCAATAGCATCAGACCGAGAGACAACACCAAAGAAACGTGGGAAAAAAAAAACTTTTGATAGCGGACTCTAACAGAAGGCACATAGTCCAACACCTGTTGGAAGCAGACTGCAAGGAATGGTATGCTGAAACCACCATTTACAAAACGGAGGATCTGAGGAGGATACAGAGAAAAGACAGAGGAATTTGATAACCTGGACATCCTCCTGGGAACAAACAACATAAAGAACGGACTGGATGGAAAAAATGAAGCAACAGAATACATACACCTACTGGAAGAACTAAAAGGAAAGAAAAACCAAGAAACCGCAATATATGTTGTAGAAATCCCCTTGATAGGGAGAAGGACAGGTAAATCTGAACGAGAGACTTGAGGAGATGTATACCAAACAACATGAATATAATAAGGACACCAGTGGTGGTAAGCAGAATGCCTACAGAGGACCTACTCGACGATGACCTCCACCTGACCAAAGAAGTCGCGGCTGAGTATGCCAATCACATAGTCAAATGTGTAAAGGCCGCCCAAGGAAGCAAGCTGCAGACAAGAGAGGACTGCGAACTTACAATCAGGCTGATAGCCAACCAAAGTGAAGATGTACTGCAAATAATTGGGAAAAATGGATGGAGGATACAAGACATGGAAAAGAAACACAAAGTCAAAATTATAGTAGATCGCGAAAAACCAACCACGATCAAAATCTGAGAACAAGGGAGCACTGAAAAGGCAGAAAAAGAGGTGAGGGCAATAACTGAAGAAAAAACAGAATTGACACAGAGAAACAGAGACAGAAGAGAGCAAGGCAAACAAAGGATGTGTGGTATGCCGCTACTACATAAAAGGCATATGCAATAGATGCGCTAGATGCTTCTACAAACACGTCCAAGACCAAACACCAAACAGAGAAGAAGAACAAACATGGACAAGGAAAATGACCAGACAACAAGGCACATCAAGGTATGAGGGAAATGAAAGGACACCAAACAGGATAAACATCGCAAAAATTAAATAGGACAACACCCAGAGCCCTGAAAAAAGAATAAAAAGTCCTGGAAAAAGAAATACATAAAGAAAAGTAACATTCAATGATGAAGTACAAAAATATACGATACCATGGATAGAAACAATAAGGGAGAAAAGAACTAAACACACAAGAAGGGAAAAAAAGCACAACCAAGGGAAGGTAAACATCATATACACAAACATCAATGGCATTAGAGGGAAAATACACAGCTTATCTAAGATAATACGAACTAACAACACAGATATAGTAATAGTAACAGAAACAAAAGGAGAACCACCAATAATACCCAACTTCACATGGTACTCCAAGCAAAGACCAAACAGAACAGGAGGAGGCATAGCAATTGCTACAACAAACGAAATAGCAAAGCACACAACAACCCAAGAAAACCTAGAAGACAACACAATGGAAATACTTTGGCTAAGAATAGAAAACCCAAAACATAAACAAGACTTCATAGGATGCTACTATGGACCACAAGAAACATGCCATAAGGATGAGGTGGAAAGGCAGTACGCCATAATCAAAACACAAATCCAATGCTATAAACAGGAAGGAAATGTACTACTAGCAGGAGACTCCAATGCAAAACTGGAAATTAGAGCAGGACAATACCAACAAAAAACAAAGTAGGAACGGGAGAATCCTAAAAAACCTACTAAAAGAAGCAGACTGCAAGGCAATTAACCTCAAATCTGAAACAGGCCTGTGGACAAGAGAGAACAGACACAACAATGAAAAATCTGTAATAGACTACATAATAGCATGTGAAGAAATGGAACGAAGAACAACAAGAGTAGAAGTTGATGAAGCAGGAACCCTCAGACCCAAGAATAAACATGGGGAGACAGACCACAACACGATAGCAGCTTGCATCTAAATACCAGAGACCAGCCTAAGAATAAAAAGAATTAAAAGATGGAACCTAGATAATGAAGAAGGCTGGAAGGAATACAACAAATTACTGTCCAAAAAAAATTAGAAACATAAAACCTAGTGAATACAAAGAATATGAAACAGCAATAAAGGAAGCCCTAAAAGAGACAACAGGACAAAGAACAATAAGCATAAACCAACAAAAAAGAAGAAAAGACCCAGAAACAAAAGGCCTGCGGGAGGAAGTGAGAGAGAAAAGGAAAATTTTCCAGAAGGCCTGCAAAGAGGGAAAAAAGGAAGCATTAGAGAGCTACTACGAAGCACAAAGGAGACTAAGAAAGGCAACGGACGAGAAATATAAAAGAGAAGTTCAAGAGAACCTGAACAAAATTATTACCAGCAGAGACCCAAGAAATGAGATATGGAAAATGAGGAAAAAGTTAGCCAAGAAGGGACAGGCAGAATACAACTACATCACAGAGGACAACATAGAAATCACTAATGAGGAAGAAACCAAATCCCACATAGCAAACTACTACGAGGACCTATACCGAGCAAGAGAAGGTAAACCGGAGTATGAGGCGTGGACCAAAAGAATATCGGCAGAGGTTGAGAGAGTTACAAACCAACTAAGACCGCAAAACATACCAAAAATAGACCTTGAAGAGACGCTGTGGGTAAAGAGGAAACTAAAATGGAAAAAGGCAACGGGACCAGACAACATACCAAACAAAATATTCATAAATGCAACAAATGACACTATGAAAATATATACTGCACAATGTTTAATCAAACGGCACATACAAACAAAATCCCTGATGAATGGAGGAACGGCCACATTATAAGCATATACAAAGGTAAAGGAAAAAAAGGCAAATGTACCAATGAAAGGGGAATTACCCTCAGCAGCAACATAGGAAAATTTTATGAAAGAATCCTACACCATAGAATAAAACCCCTGATACAAATCAGTGAACTACAGGGAGGTGGTAAGGAAAACATAGGAACTGCAGACCATATTTTACTATTAAACCACCTGATTGACAACAAAAAAAACAGGATACATAACGTTCAAGGATGTGACCAAAGCATATGATAAAAGCCTGGGCAGATGCCCTGATGTACACTACAAAAACGGACTAAGAGATAAAATATGGCTAAAAATAAACGAGCTCAACGAAAACCTGAAAGCCTCAATAATGACCAGATATGGACTTACAAGACAAATACAGATCAAAGACAGCATTAGACAAGGAGTCTTGTCAGTCATAATGTACGCACTACTAATAGACGAAATAAGTAAAGAGATCCTGAATAACAGCCTTGGAATAGAGACAGGTACAGGAGAAAAAATAGGATGCCTACTATGGATGGACGACATAGCCCTCATAACAGAGACGGCCAAGGAAATGCAAACAATGCTAAACATAAATGATCTAGCAAATAGGTACCACATAGAATTTGGGGAAGAAAAAAGTAAACTTATGACAATAGGGAAACCAAAAGGTGATACCAATTTCTACATAGGGCCAAAGAAACTGGAATAAATACCTAGGGAAAATAATCAAGAATAACAACAACCAAACTGACCAAATAGAAGAAGCAAAAAAGAAAGCAGAAGGAGCCTTACAAACCATCCTACAAATAGCAGGAAGCCCGGATCTAAAAGGAATAGAAATGAGAGTTTTTGGCAACTAGTGGAATCATGCATAATCCCAATAATTGTGTACGCAGGAGAATCAGTGGTAACAACAAAAAAGGAGGGAAAAATGAGGAACCAAATCTTGGACAACATATTAAAATGGCTCCTAATACTACCAACAACACCACCAAGAGAAATCATGTATGCAGAAACAGGGCTTTGGGATATAGACCATATAATACAAAAAAACAAGGTCAACTTCCAAAAAAGGATAAATACAGTAGGATCAGACCTAATGAAAAGCATAATCAACAACAACAACAACAGTAAACCATGAAAAAGGGAAGTCAACAGGATTAGGGAAAAACTGCAAATAACGGATCAAACAAGCAAAGGAGATATAAAAAGGAAAATAGGTGAACAACTAATGAAGAATATCAAAGAACAAGGAGAGATCAAATCAAAGGTAAAACACTACATTGAAAATGTAAAAACGTTGGAAATAGGAAAAAGGAAACCCTACCTGGACAAACTAAACAGGATGGAAGCACATAGCATCATGATGGCAAGAACAAGAATGCTGGCAGTAAAATGCAACTATAGGAATAAATATGCCAATGTATCCTGTAGGTTCTGCAATGATGAGGAGGAAACCCAAACACATATACAACCCCTGGCAAAAAATTATGGAATCACCGGCCTCGGAGGATGTACATTCAGTTGTTTAATTTTGTTTAAAAAAAAAAAAGCAGATCACAGACATGACACAAAACTAAAGTCAATTCAAATGGCAACTTTCTGGCTTTAAGAAACACTATAAGAAATCAGGAAAAAACAAATTGTGGCAGTCAGTAATGCTACTTTTTTAGACCAAGCAGAGGGAAAAAAAATATGGAATCACTCAATTCTGAGGAAAAAATTATGGGATCATGAAAAACAAAGGAACGCTCCAACACATCACTAGTATTTTGTTGCACCACCTCTGGCTTTTATAACAGCTTGCAGTCTCTGAGGCATGGACTTAATGAGTGACAAACAGTACTCTTCGTCAATCTGGCCCCAACTTTCTCTGATTGCTGTTGCCAGATCAGCTTTGCAGGTTGGAGCCTTGTCATGGACCATTTTCTTCAACTTCCACCAAAGATTTTCAATTGGATTAAGATCCGGACTATTTGCAGGCCATGACATTGACCCTATGTGTCTTTTTGCAAGGAATGTTTTCACAGTTTTTGCTCTATGGCAAGATGCATTATCATCTTGAAAAATGATTTCATCATCCCCAAACATCCTTTCAAATGATGGGATAAGAAAAGTGTCCAAAATATCAACTTAAACTTGAGCATTTATTGATGATGTAATCACAGCCATCTCCCCAGTGCCTTTACCTGACATGCAGCCCCATATCATCAATGACTGTGGAAATTTACATGTTCTCTTCAGGCAGTCATCTTTATAAATCTCATTGGAAGGGTACCAAACAAAAGTTCCAGCATCATCACCTTGCCCAATGCAGATTCGAGATTCATCACTGAATATGACTTTCATCCAGTCATCCACAGTCCACGATTGCTTTTCCTTAGCCCATTGTAACCTTGTTTTTCTCTGTTTAGGTGTTAATGATGGCTTTCGTTTAGCTTTTCTGTATGTAAATCCCATTTCCCTTAGGCGGTTTCTTACAGTTCGGTCACAGACGTTGACTCCAGTTTCCTCCCATTCATTCCTCATTTGTTTTGTTGTACATTTTCGATTTTTGAGACATATTGCTTTAAGTTTGCTGTCTTGAAGCTTTGATGTCTTCCTTGGTCTACCAGTATGTTTGCCTTTAACAACCTTCCCATGTTGTTTGTATTTGTCCAGAGTTAGACACAGCTGACTGTGAACAACCAACATCTTTTGCAACATACCCTCTTTTAAGAGTTTGATAATCCTCTCCTTTATTTCAATTGACATCGCTCGTGTTGGAGCCATGATTCATGTCAGTCCACTTGGTGCAACAGCTCTCCAAGGTGTGATCACTCCTTTATAGATGCAGACTAACGAGCAGATCTGATTTGATGCAGGTGTTAGTTTTGGGGATGAAAATTGACAGGGTGATTCCATAACTTATTCCTCAGAATTGATTTCTTATAGTGTTTCTTAAAGCCAGAAAGTTGCCATTTGGAATGACTTTAGTTTTGTGTCATGTCTGTGATATGCTTTTTTTCTACAAAATGTAACAACTGAATGAACATCCTCTGAGGCCGGTGATTCCATAATTTTTGCCAGGGGTTGTAGAAGAATGCCAGCAAGTCAAATAGCCAAGAGTGCCCGAAAGTAACAACTGAGGATATCTTTGAAGAAGATACAATCAAACTAAGAGAAACTGCAAAAGCTCTTACACGGATCGAGGAAAAGCTAAAATACTAATGTGCTGCTCCCCCCTCAAAATGGTAGGGTAGCCCCCAGCAGATCTGGGAACGCACATGAGACGAGACGAGATGACTGAGTGGGGGATGGGATTAATGCCAGTTCCCCACACGGCACGACCTGAGACAGTGTGTGTCTGTGGCTGTAGAATGACTGACTGAGTGGGGGATGGGATTCATGCCAGTTCCCCACAAGGCACGGCCTGAGACAGTGTGTGTCTGTGGCTGTAGAATGACTGAGTGGGGGTTATGTCAAATTCAAGTATTTTTAATCATCCAGAATTATCTGACACCGAGAATGTGCACTACGAGTTTCTCTGCACTATTGCCTAGAACCCATGAACTGAAAATAAATGATTCTCAAAAGCCAGTGGCACTGGGAACATGACATGGGGAGAAGAAGAATAAAAGCGTTTTACTTCCCCTAACTTAGGGCTGTCTTTGAAAAGGCCTCTACAAATGTACAGTAATTCCAAACAAAATCAAAGTAAGTCACTATACTTATACTATGCAGTCACTATAGTGTACAAATAATATACAGACAGGCATCAAATTACAAATCACTTTGTGTGTCACTGTGTGTGTGACCCACTTGATATTTAAGCTGGCATGTACCTTTAAGAATCTTGTGTTACAGGACAGACTTAAAAAGCACAATTAGCAGTGTGCAGTCAGTGTAGTATAGTCAGTGATCAAATTATTACTTGTAGCATGGTTGCCACAAGGCACCACCTGAAACTGTGTGTGTGAGTGTGTGTGTGTGTGTGTGTGTGTGTGTGTGTGTGTGTGTGTGTGTGTGTGTGTGTGTGTGTGTGTGTGTGTGTATAGCTGTAAAATCACTGACTTACGGGCCTTTCACACTGAATACGTCAGGCCAATCCGTCAGCGTGTCGGAATCCGTCGCAAAACGGATCCGACGCATGACGCCAGACGTGTCGCTTTGGAAGCGGCAGAAAAAAATAAAAAAAAGGTGGGGGGGGGGGTGCTACGTCACACTCTGGCTGTTTCCACAATCTGAAGAAAGTTCAGCGATCCCCATCTTGAATTTGGGTCGCCTGAACCACAAAAAAGTGTTGTGTGGGCCGCTGAAGAGGAGGTACTGCTGGCCCACCACCACAAGATGGCGCCCTGCTTGAAGTGCGGGCTTCAAGCACGAGAGGGCGTCGGAGCGACCAGGAGTGACAGCTGTCACTCATCATCCGTACCAGCTGTCACTCATCCACTACTCATCACCACCACCATAAAGGCCGGACTGCAACTCCACCTCCCCGCCGAGAAATCAGCTACCATTCAGGTAACCTTCTCTGCTGTAATTATTGTTGTCCAAAACATTGTTCTGTGTGCAGCCGTGTTCCTGCCGGCTCTGTCGGAGGCTGGATTGGCGGACAGTGAGAGGACGACGTTCTTCGCCTCTCACTCCATCCAGGAAAGAGACCAACAGGAGCTGCACGGGTGAAATTGTTGCTGGAGGTGGAGGTTCTCCCTCCTAATTGTGTACAGACTGTGGGATTACTGAGTGTGCGACCTCACACTCATCAGGACTGTCTCTGTTCTCTGCCAGCAGTACCGGGTCTGACTGCTGAAGACAGCGGCCACCTGGGGCGCAGGGCTTGGCGGCTCCGGTGTTCTTCAGCTCTGCTGGAGGTGGAAGCTGTGTGGGATCTGGCTCTTCTCTCGCCAGGCGTCTTCTATCGTCGAGCCTGCCCACACGTCACCTGGTGTATGATTGACAGTCACCATATTGTTATTGTCTGTACGTTGTTGTGCGATTCACAACATTAAATTGTTACTTTTGGCTTATCCATTGTCCATTCATTAACGCCCCCTGTTGTGGGTCCGTGTCACGACACTTTCACATCAGGATTTCTCGGCCAGCGTCATGGATCCCGAGGGGCGTCAACCATCGCTTGAACAGCCAATGGAAGAGCGAGGTGCACAGGCGCCAGCAGGAGGCGTGTTGGGTGAGCTGCAGCACATCTTAACCGCCTTTACCGCTCGGCAGAGCAGTGTTCTCAATCGTAGGATGGAGGCTCTCACCGCCCAGGTGGAAGCGCATGCTCAGGGCGCTGCTGCAGCACCTCCTCCTGCTGACCGTGTGCCAGAAACAGACATTCCGCTGGTCGTTCAACGAACCCCCCCACCTTCCCCTGAAGCATACATAAGCCCTCCGGAGCCGTACGGAGGCTGTGTGGAGACGTGCGCGGACTTCTTGATGCAGTGCTCGCTCGTCTTTTCACAGCATCCCATCATGTACGCATCAGACGCTAGCCGGGTGGCTTATGTGATCAATTTGCTTCGAGGAGAGGCACGCGCCTGGGCTACGGCGCTTTGGGAGCAGAATTCACGGCTCCTAACGGTTTACACTGAGTTTGTGAGGGAGTTCCGACAGGTGTTCGACCACCCTCATAGAGGCGAGACCGCTTCAAGTGTGCTGCTGTCGATACGGCAGGGGCGTCGGAGCGCAGCGAAGTATGCAGTCGACTTCCGCATCGCAGCAGCGCGAGCCGGCTGGAATACTGTTGCGCTCCGCGCCGCCTTTGTAAACGGACTGTCTCTGGTCCTTAAGGAGCACCTGGTGGCGAAGGACGAGCCGCGGGACTTAGATGGGCTTATCGACCTGGTTATATGGTTAGACAACCGATTAACAGAACACCGACGGGAGCGAGACGAAGGCCGTGGTCAGGCACAAGCCGTCCCTCTTCCTCTCGGGTCCAAAAGGGAGCCGACTTCCCCACGCTCCGCTGCCAGGGCTCTCCACGTGACGACAGCTCCCCCTGCTGATGTTGCTAGGGAAACGAGCAGGGCCAAAAAGCGATCAGATCAGAGACAAAGGAGGCTGATCCATGGAGAGTGTTTTCTCTGCAGCTCTACCGAGCACACACAGAGAGAATTCCCCAAACGGTCAAAACAGCAGCACTCGTCCTTAGAGACTGGGCTAAGGGTGGGTCACAACACCCACATGGGAAAACCCCGACGATCTGCACGAATCCCAGTCACGATCCTGAGTGGGGATCTAACCCTTCACACCCCAGCACTGGTGGACACGGGGTCGGAGGGGAATCTGCTGGATAGCAGATGGGCAAAGGAGGTTGGGCTCCCTCTAGTGGCCTTACCGTCAACATTGTCGGTGCGGGCGCTAGATGGCACCCTTCTTCCACTAATCACACACCAGACACAGCCAGTGACATTGGTGGTGTCTGGGAATCACAGGGAGGAGATTGTGTTTTATGTAACACCTTCTACCTCCCGAGTGATTTTGGGTTTTCCATGGGTGTTAAAACACAATCCCCGGATTGATTGGTCGTCTGGGGTTGTGGTTCAGTGGAGCGAAACCTGCCACCGGGAGTGTTTAGGATCCTCGGTTCTACCAGGTGTGACAGCTAAGGAGGAGGTTTTAGTCCCCCCCAATCTGGCGGCGGTGCCAGCTGAGTACCATGACCTTGCTGACGTCTTCAGCAAGGATCTGGCACTCACGCTGCCCCCGCACCGTCCGTACGGGCGCTGAGTACCCGTCCAGCAGGCTGTACAACCTCTCACGTCCGGAACGCGAATCAATGGAGACCTACATCCGGGACTCGTTAGCTGCCGGGTTGATCCGGAACTCCACCTCCCTGATGGGTGCTGGTTTCTTTTTTGTGGGCAAGAAGGACGGCGGACTCCGTCCATGCATTGATTACAGAGGGCTGAACGAGATCACGGTTCCCAACCGATACCCGTTACCTCTGTTGGATTCATTGTTCACGCCCCTGCATGGAGCCCAAATTTTCACGAAATTGGATCTTAGGAATGCTTATCACCTCGTTCGGATCCGGGAGGGAGACGAGTGGAAGATGGCATTTAACACCTCGTTAGGTCACTTTGAGTACCTGGTCATGCCGTTCGGTCTCACCAATGCGCCCGCGACGTTCCAAGCATTGGTCAATGACGTCTTGCGGGACTTCCTGCATCGGTTTGTCTTCGTATATCTAGACGATATACTCATCTTTTCTCCGGATCCTGAGACCCATGTCAAGCATGTACGTCAGGTCCTACAGCGGTTGTTGGAGAACCGGCTGTTTGTGAAGGGCAAGAAGTGCGAGTTCCACCGCACTTCTTTGTCCTTCCTGGGGTTCATAATCTCCTCCAACTCCGTCGCCCCTGATCCGGCCAAGGTTGCGGCGGTGAGAGATTGGCCCCAACCAACGAACCGTAGGAAACTACAACGGTTCCTCGGTTTTGCAAATTTCTACCGGAGGTTCATCAAGGGCTACAGTCAGGTAGTTAGCCCCCTGACAGCCCTGACCTCCACAAAAGTCCCCTTCACCTGGTCGGATCGGTATGAAGCCGCGTTTAGGGAGTTGAAACGCCGGTTCTTGACTGCACCGGTTCTGGTGCAGCCCGATCCCAAGCGCCAGTTTCTTGTTGAGGTGGATGCCTCTGACTCAGGGATAGGAGCCGTACTGTCCCAGAGCGGGGAGTCCGACAAGGTTCTCCATCCATGTGTCTACTTTTCCCGCAGGTTGACCCCAGCTGAACGGTACTATGACATCGGCAATCGGGAACTTCTTGTGGTGAAGGAGGCTCTTGAGGAGTGGAGACACCTGTTGGAGGGAGCATCGGTACCATTTACGGTTTTCATGGACCATCGTAACCTAGAGTATATCCGGACCGTGAAGCGTCTGAACCCCAGGCAAGCCCGCTGGTAGCTGTTCTTCGGGCGTTTTGACTTCCGGATCACCTACCGCCCCGGGACAAAGAACCAACGGTCTGACGCCCTGTCCCGGGTGCATGAAGAGGAGGTCAAGACCGAGCCGTCAGACCCCCCTAACACCATCATCCCCGAGTCCACTGTCGTGGCCACCCTTACCTGGGACGTGGAGAAGACCGTCCGGGAGGCCCTGACACGGAGCCCGGACCCGGAGACAGGTCCGAAGGACAAGCTGTACGTCCCACCAGAGGCCAGGGCTGCGGTCCTTGACTTCTGTCACGGTTCCAAGCTCTCCTGTCATCCAGGGGTGCGAAGGACCGTGGCAGTGGTCCGGCAGCGCTTCTGGTGGGCGTCTATGGAAGCCGACATCCGGGAATATGTCCAGGCCTGCACCACCTGTGCCAGGGGCAAAGCTGACCACCACAAGGCCTAAGGTCTCCTCCAGCCTCTGCCCGTGCCTCATCGCCCCTGGTCTCATATTGGCCTGGACGTTGTCATGGGCCTCCTGCCGTCCCAGGGCAACACCACCATCTTAACGATAGTGGACCGGTTCTCCAAGGCGGCCCACTTCGTGGCCCTCCCGAAGCTCCCGACGGCCCAGGAGACTGCAGACTTCCTGGTCCACCACGTCGTGCGTCTGCATGGGATTCCATCAGACATTGTCTCGGATCGTGGTCCTCAGTTCTCCTCCCAGGTCTGGAGGAGTTTCTGCAGGGAACTGGGGCCACGTCAGTCTCTCATCTGGGTACCACCCCCAGACGAACGGGCAGGCAGAGCGGACTAACCAGGAACTGGAGCAGGCCCTCCGCTGCGTGACCTCCACGCACCCGACGGCCTGGAGAGACCATCTGGCCTGGATCGAGTACGCTCATAATAGCCAAGTCTCATCTGCCACCGGCCTCTCCCCGTTTGAGGTGTGTTTGGGGTACCAGCCCCCATTGTTTCCACTGGTGGAGGGAGAGGTCGGGGTGCCCTCGGTCCAGGCCCATCTGAGGAAGTGCCATTGGGTGTGGCGTACCGCCCGCTCTGCCCTGCTCAGAGCCCGGACGAGGGCTAAGGCCCATGCAGACCGCCGTCGTTCCCCGGCCCCTGCATACCAGCCCGGGCAGGAGGTCTGGCTATCCACTAAGGACATCCCCCTGCAGGTGGAATCCCACAAACTCAAGGACAGGTACATCGGACCTTTTCCCATCCTCAAAGTCCTCAGTCCGGCCGCAGTGAAGCTGAAGCTGCCAGCTTCACTGCGGATACACCCCGTGTTTCATGTGTCGAGACTCAAGCCCTGCCATACCTCACCACTGTGTGCCCCAGGACCAGCGCCGCCTCCTGCCCGGATCATTGACGGGGAGCCCGCGTGGACGGTACGCCGGCTCCTGGACGTCCGTCGAAAGGGCCGGGGGTTCCAGTATCTGGTGGACTGGGAGGGTTATGGCCCCGAAGAGCGCTCCTGGGTGAAGAGGAGCTTCATCCTGGACCCGGCCCTCCTGGCCGACTTCTACATCCGTCACCCGGACAAGCCTGGTCGGGCGCCAGGAGGCGCCCGTTGAGGGGGGGGTCCTGTTGTGTGGGCCGCTGAAGAGGAGGTACTGCTGGCCCACCACCACAAGATGGCGCCCTGCTTGAAGTGCGGGCTTCAAGCATGAGAGGGCGTCGGAGCGACCAGGAGTGACAGCTGTCACTCATCATCCGTACCAGCTGTCACTCATCCACTACTCATCACCACCACCATAAAGGCCGGACTGCAACTCCACCTCCCCGCCGAGAAATCAACTACCAATCAGATAATTCTCTGCTAAACCTCAAATTCGAGTATTAGTCTGATCTCTTTTTGCAGCCGTTTTCCTGGGACGGATACCCTGTCTGCGGAGTTGGCGTTTGGTGTGGACTGCGACGGCTTCGCCTCACACCCCACCCAGATAAGTGGTTATCTCAGGAGCTGCACGAGCGTGTGATTGGAGGTGGAGGTTCTCCCTCCTTTACTGAATACAGACTGTGGGATTACTGAGTGTGCGACCTCACACTCATCTGGACTGTCTCTGTTCTCTGCCAGCAGTACCAGGTCTGACTGCTGAAGACAGCGGCCACCTGGGGCACAGGGCTTGGCGGCTCCGGTGTTCTTCAGCTCCGTTGGCAGTGGAAGCTGTGTGGATCCGGCTTTCTCTCGCCAGGCGTCTTCTATCGTCGAGCCTGCCCACACGTCACCTGTGTATGATTGACAGTCACTATATTGTTATTGTCTGTACATCGTTGTGTGATTCACAACATTAAATTGTTACTTTTGGCTTATCCACTGTACGTTCATTAACGCCCCCTGTTGTGGGTCCGTGTCACGACACTTTCACAACAAAAGTCATAAGGTGTAGTGACACAAAATTTACTGCACACAACAGTGGTGTCCTGTTGATTATACTACAACACTCACTTTGGGAAAAAGTCATTTTCAAAAATTTTGGAGAATTTTTCATTGATTATATTTTCAATAGCATCAAAGTCATAAGGTGTAGTGACACAAAATTTACTGTACACAACAGTGGTGTCCTGCTGATTATACTACAACACTCACTTTTGGAAAAAGTAATTTTAAAACATTTTTTGGAGAATTTTTTATTGTTTAATTTTCAATAGCATCAAAGTAATAAGGTGTAGTGACACAAAATTTACTGTACACAACAGTGGTGTCCTGCTGATTATACTACAACACTCACTTTTGGAAAAAGTCATTTTAAAAAAAAAATTTGGAGAATTTTTCATTGTTATATTTTCAATAGCATCAAAGTCATACGGTGTAGTGACACAAAATTTACTGCATACAACAGTGGTGTCCTGCTGATTATACTACAACACTCACTTTTGGAAAAAGTAATTTTAAAAATTTTTTTGGATAATTTTTTATTGTTTAATTTTCAATAGCATTAAAGTAATAAGGTGTAGTGACACAACATTTACTGTACACAACAGTGGTGTCCTGCTGATTATACTACAACACTCACTTTTGGAAAAAGTCATTTTAAAAAAAATTTTTGGAGAATTTTTTATTGTTACATTTTCAATAGCATCAAAGTCATAAGGTGTAGTGACAAAATTTACTGCACACAACAGTGGTGTCCTGCTGATTATACTACAACACTCACTTTGGGAAAAAGTCATTTTCAAAAATTTTGGAGAATTTTTTATTGATTATATTTTCAATAGCATCAAAGTCATAAGGTGTAGTGACACAAAATTTACTGCACACAACAGTGGTGTCATGCTGATTATACTACAACACTCACTTTGGGAAAAAGTCATTTTAAAAAAAATTTTGGAGAATTTTTTATTGTTTAAATTTTCAATAGCATCAAAGTCATAAGGTGTAGTGACACAAAATTTACTGCACACAACAGTGGTGTCCTGCTGATTATACTACAACACTCACTTTGGGAAAAAGTCATTTGAAAAAAATTTTTGGAGAATTTTTTATTGTTTAAATTTTCAATAGCATCAAAGTCATAAGGTGTAGTGACACTAAATTTACTGCACATAACAGTGGTGTCATGCTGATTATACTACAACACTCACTTTGGGAAAAAGTCATTTTCAAAAATTTGGGAGAATTTTTTATTGTTTATATTTTCAATAACATCAAAGTCATAAGGTGTAGCGACACAAAATTTATTGCACACAACAGTGGTGTCCTGCTGATTATACTACAACACTCACTTTGGGAAAAAGTCATTTTCAAAAATTTGGGGGAATTTTTCATTGATTATATTTTCAATAGCATCAAAGTCATAAGGTGTAGTGACACAAACTTTACTGCACACAACAGTGGTGTCATGCTGATTATACTACAACACTCACTTTTGGAAAAAGTCATTTTCAAAAATTTTGGAGAATTTTTTTATTGTTTATATTTTCAATAGCATCAAAGGCATAAGGTGTAGTGACACGTTTACTGCACACAGCAGTGGTGTCCTGCTTATACTACAACACTCACTTTGGGAAAAAGTCATTTTCAAAAATTTGGGGGAATTTTTCATTGATTATATTTTCAATAGCATCAAAGTCATAAGGTGTAGTGACACAAACTTTACTGCACACAACAGTGGTGTCATGCTGATTATACTACAACACTCACTTTGGGAAAAAGTCATTTTCAAAAATTTGGGGGAATTTTTCATTGATTATATTTTCAATAGCATCAAAGTCATAAGGTGTAGTGACACAAACTTTACTGCACACAACAGTGGTGTCATGCTGATTATACTACAACACTCACTTTTGGAAAAAGTCATTTTCAAAAATTTTGGAGAATTTTTCATTGTTATATTTTCAATAGCATCAAAGTCATAAGGTGTAGTGACACAAAATTTACTGCACACAACAGTGGTGTCCTGCTGATTATACTACAACACTCACTTTTGGAAAAAGTCATTTTAAAAAAAATTTTGGAGAATTTTTTATTGTTTATATTTTCAATAGCATCAAAGGCATAAGGTGTAGTGACACAAAGTTTACTGCACACAACAGTGGTGTCCTGCTGATTATACTACAACACTCACTTTTGGAAAAAGCCATTTTCAAAAATTTTGGAGATTTTTTTATTGTTTAAATTTTCAATAGCATCAAAGTCATAAGGTGTAGTGACACTAAATTTACTGCACACAACAGTGGTGTCCTGCTGATTATACTACAACACTCACTTTGGGGAAAAAGTCATTTTCAAAAATTTGGGGGAATTTTTCATTGATTATATTTTCAATAGCATCAAAGTCATAAGGTGTAGTGACACAAAATTTACTGCACACAACAGTGGTGTCCTGCTGATTATTCTACAACACTCACTTTTGGAAAAAGTAATTTTCAAAAATTTTGGAGAATTTTTCATTGTTTATATTTTCAATAGCATCAAAGTCATAAGGTGTAGTGACACAAACTTTACTGCACACAACAGTGTTGTCATGCTGATTATACTACAACACTCACTTTTGGAAAAAGTCATTTTCAAAAATTTTGGAGAATTTTTTTATTGTTTATATTTTCAATAGCATCAAAGTCATAAGGTGTAGTGACACAAAATTTACTGTACACAACAGTGGTGTCCTGCTGATTATACTACAACACTCACTTTTGGAAAAAGTCATTTTAAAAAAAATTTTTGGAGAATTTTTCATTGTTATATTTTCAATAGCATCAAAGTCATAAGGTGTAGTGACACAAAATTTACTGCACACAACAGTGGTGTCCTGCTGATTATACTACAACACTCACTTTTGGAAAAAGTCATTTTAAAAAAAATTTGGGAAAATTTTTTATTGTTTATATTTTCAATAGCGTCTCTGTGGAGTGATATTTTCTAAAAGCAGACTGCAGTGGCAATTTGATATTGGCCGATGGTTCTTCAATACACTAGGGTCAGGATTGGATTTCTTAAGTAATGTTTTAATTACTGCAGATTTGAAACATTTAGGAACAGATCCAGAAGTTAAGGAGGGATTGATAGTTTCCAGCGCGGTCGGCCCAGGAGTGGACCACAGGTCCTTGAACAGTTTTGTTTGTGTAGGATCAAATTAACAGGTTGTGCTTTTGTTGACTTTGCGGGTTTCGTCGGCATGCCTAGTGAGATGCTATCAAGTTCTGTGGATCTGGGTGGTACCTCAATGGTGGCGCCCACCTCAATAGCAGGGTGTAGTGACTGGGTTAAGGCATGCTGGGATATGTTTAACCTACTGTCTTCTGTTTTCTTCTTGAAGAAGAAATGGCATTACCCTGACCTCTAGTAATACTGTGAGAGATCTTGGAGTCATTTTTGATCAGGATATGTCATTCAAGGCGTATATTGGACGGGTATGTAGGACTGCTTTTTTGCATTTGCGCAGTGTCTCTAGAGTCGGAGGGGTCTTGTCTCGGAGTGATGCTGGGGAACTGGTTCATGCGTTTATTTCCTCTGGGCTGGACTGTTGTGGTTCATTGTTATCAGGTTGTCCTGGGAGTTCCCTGGAGGGCCTTCAGTTGATTCGGAGTGCTGCGGCTGGAGTGCTGACGGGGACTGGAGGGAGAGGGCATGTCTCGCCCGTGTTGGCCTCTCTTCGTTGGCTTCCTGTTGATTCTAGAGTGGAGTTTGAAATTCTTCTTCTTGCTTATGGGGTTTTGAATGGTCGGGTCCCATCTTGTCTTGGGGACCTCGTAGTGCCGTGTCACCCCGGTGGAGCGCTTCGCTCTCGGACTGCAGGCTTGCTTGTAGTTCCTGGGGTTTGTGGGAGTGGAGTGGGAGGCGGAGCCTTCGGCTTTCGGGCTCCTCTCCTGTGGGGCCGGCTCCCAGTTCGGATCAGGGAGACAGACACCCTCTCTACTTTTGGGATTGGACTTAGAACTTTCCTTTTTGCTGGGGCTTATGGTTGGGGCTGGATCGGGTGACCCTGAGCCGTCCCTTGGTTGTGCTGCTGTGGACGTGGACTGCTGGGGGGTTCCCATGATGCACTGTTTCTTTCTCTTTTTGCTCTGTATGCACCACTCTGCATTTGGTCATTGGTGGTCGGTCCCTGCTCCCCTCCGCGGCATGTCTTTTTCCTGGTTCTCTCCCTCGGCCCCGGCCGGTCCCGGCGGAGGACTGCCCCTCCCTGGGCCTGGTTCTGCTGGAGGTTTCTTCCTGTTGGAAGGGAGTTTTTCCTTCCCGCTGTGGCCAGGTGCTTGCTCACGGGGGGTCGTTTTGACCGTTGGGGTTTTACATAATTGTTGTATGGCCTTGCCTTACAATATAAAGCGCCTTGGGGCAACTGTTTGTTGTGATTTGGCGCTATATAAAAAAATTGATTGATTGAGTGATTGATTGATTGATTGATAAGGTGTAGTGACACAAAGTTTACTGCACACAACAGTGGTGTCCTGCTGATTATACTACAACACTCACTTTTGGAAAAAGCCATTTTCAAAAATTTTGGAGAATTTTTTATTGTTTAAATTTTCAATAGCATCAAAGTCATAAGCTGTAGTGACACTAAATTTACTGCACACAACAGTGGTGTCATGCTGATTATACTACAACACTCACTTTGGGAAAAAGTCATTTTCAAAAATTTTGGAGAATTTTGTATTGTTTATATTTTCAATAACATCAAAGTCATAAGGTGTAGTGACACAAAATTTACTGCACACAACAGTGGTGTCCTGCTGATTATACTACAACACTCACTTTGGGAAAAAGTCATTTTCAAAAATTTGGGGGAATTTTTCATTGATTATATTTTCAATAGCATCAAAGTCATAAGGTGTAGTGACACAAAATTTATTGCACACAACAGTGGTGTCCTGCTGATTATTCTACAACACTCACTTTTGGAAAAAGTAATTTTCAAAAATTTTGGAGAATTTTTCATTGTTTATATTTTCAATAGCATCAAAGTCATAAGGTGTAGTGACACAAACTTTACTGCACACAACAGTGGTGTCATGCTGATTATACTACAACACTCACTTTTGGAAAAAGTCATTTTCAAAAATTTTGGAGAATTTTTTTATTGTTTATATTTTCAATAGCATCAAAGTCATAAGGTGTAGTGACACAAAATTTACTGCACACAACAGTGGTGTCCTGCTGATTATACTACAACACTCACTTTTGGAAAAAGTCATTTTAAAA
This sequence comes from Thalassophryne amazonica, assembly GCF_902500255.1. Classification (NCBI taxonomy): domain Eukaryota; kingdom Metazoa; phylum Chordata; class Actinopteri; order Batrachoidiformes; family Batrachoididae; genus Thalassophryne; species Thalassophryne amazonica. The sequence goes on from NC_047105.1 coordinate 112,946,598, forward strand.
AAAAAATTTGGAGAATTTTTTATTGTTTATATTTTCAATAGCATCAAAGGCATAAGGTGTAGTGACACAAAGTTTACTGCACACAGCAGTGGTGTCCTGCTGATTATACTACAACACTCACTTTGGGAAAAAGTCATTTTCAAAAATTTTGGAGAATTTTTCATTGTTATATTTTCAATAGCATCAAAGTCATAAGGTGTAGTGACACAAAATTTACTGTACACAACAGTGGTGTCCTGCTGATTATACTACAACACTCACTTTTGGAAAAAGTCATTTTTAAAAAAAAAATTGGAGAATTTTTCATTGTTATATTTTCAATAGCATCAAAGTCATAAGGTGTAGTGACACAAAATTTACTGCATACAACAGTGGTGTCCTGCTGATTATACTACAACACTCACTTTTGGAAAAAGTCATTTAAAAAAATTTTTTGGAGAATTTTTCATTGTTATATTTTCAATAGCATCAAAGTCATAAGGTGTAGTGACACAAAATTTACTGTACACAACAGTGGTGTCCTGCTGATTATACTACAACACTCACTTTTGGAAAAAGTCATTTTAAAAAAAAATTTGGAGAATTTTTTATTGTTTATATTTTCAATAGCATCAAAGTCATAAGGTGTAGTGACACAAAATTTACTGTACACAACAGTGGTGTCCTGCTGATTATACTACAACACTCACTTTTGGAAAAAGTCATTTTTAAAAAAAAATTTGGAGAATTTTTCATTGTTATATTTTCAATAGCATCAAAGTCATAAGGTGTAGTGACACAAAATTTACTGCATACAACAGTGGTGTCCTGCTGATTATACTACAACACTCACTTTTGGAAAAAGTCATTTAAAAAAAATTTTTGGAGAATTTTTCATTGTTATATTTTCAATAGCATCAAAGTCATAAGGTGTAGTGACACAAAATTTACTGTACACAACAGTGGTGTCCTGCTGATTATACTACAACACTCACTTTTGGAAAAAGTCATTTAAAAAAAAAATTTTGGAGAATTTTTGTTTATATTTTCAATAGCATCAAAGACATAAGGTGCAGTGACACAACGTTTACTGCACACAACAGTGGTGTCCTGCTGATTATTCTACAACACTCACTTTTGGAAAAAGTAATTTTCAAAAATTTTGGAGAATTCTTCATTGTTTATATTTTCAATAGCATCAAAGTCATAAGGTGTAGTGACACAAACTTTACTGCACACAACAGTGGTGTCATGCTGATTATACTACAACACTCACTTTTGGAAAAAGTCATTTTCAAAACTTTTGGAGAATTTTTTTATTGTTTATATTTTCAATAGCATCAAAGTCATAAGGTGTAGTGACACAAAATTTACTGTACACAACAGTGGTGTCCTGCTGATTATACTACAACACTCACTTTTGGAAAAAGTAATTTTAAAAAAAAAATTTGGAGAATTTTTCATTGTTATATTTTCAATAGCATCAAAGTCATAAGGTGTAGTGACACAAAATTTACTGCACACAACAGTGGTGTCCTGCTGATTATACTACAACACTCACTTTGGGAAAAAGTCATTTTCAAAAATTTGGGGGAATTTTTCATTGATTATATTTTCAATAGTATCAAAGACATAAGGTGTAGTGACACAAAATTTACTGCATACAACAGTGGTGTCCTGCTGATTATACTACAACACTCACTTTTGGAAAAAGTCATTTAAAAAAATTTTTTGGGAGAATTTTTCATTGTTATATTTTCAATAGCATCAAAGTCATAAGGTGTAGTGACACAAAATTTACTGTACACAACAGTGGTGTCCTGCTGATTATACTACAACACTCACTTTTGGAAAAAGTCATTTAAAAAAAAAATTTTGGAGAATTTTTTATTGTTTATATTTTCAATAGCATCAAAGGCATAAGGTGCAGTGACACAACGTTTACTGCACACAACAGTGGTGTCCTGCTGATTATTCTACAACACTCACTTTTGGAAAAAGTAATTTTCAAAAATTTTGGAGAATTTTTCATTGTTTATATTTTCAATAGCATCAAAGTCATAAGGTGTAGTGACACAAACTTTACTGCACACAACAGTGGTGTCCTGCTGATTATACTACAACACTCACTTTTGGAAAAAGTCATTTTCAAAACTTTTGGATAATTTTTTTATTGTTTATATTTTCAATAGCATCAAAGTCATAAGGTGTAGTGACACAAAATTTACTGTACACAACAGTGGTGTCCTGCTGATTATACTACAGCACTCACTTTTGGAAAAAGTAATTTTAAAAAAAAATTTTGGAGAATTTTTCATTGTTATATTTTCAATAGCATCAAAGTCATAAGGTATAGTGACACAAAATTTACTGCACACAACAGTGGTGTCCTGCTGATTATACTACAACACTCACTTTGGGAAAAAGTCATTTTCAAAAATTTGGGGGAATTTTTCATTGATTATATTTTCAATAGCATCAAAGTCATAAGGTGTAGTGACACAAAATTTACTGCACACAACAGTGGTGTCCTGCTGATTATTCTACAACACTCACTTTTGGAAAAAGTAATTTTCAAAAATTTTGGAGAATTTTTCATTGTTTATATTTTCAATAGCATCAAAGTCATAAGGTGTAGTGACACAAACTTTACTGCACACAACAGTGGTGTCATGCTGATTATACTACAACACTCACTTTTGGAAAAAGTCATTTTCAAAAATTTTGGAGAATTTTATTATTGTTTATATTTTCAATAGCATCAAAGTCATAAGGTGTAGTGACACAAAATTTACTGCACACAACAGTGGTGTCCTGCTGATTATACTACAACACTCACTTTTGGAAAAAGTCATTTTAAAAAAAAATTTGGAGAATTTTTTATTGTTTATATTTTCAATAGCATCAAAGGCATAAGGTGTAGTGACACAAAGTTTACTGCACACAGCAGTGGTGTCCTGCTGATTATACTACAACACTCACTTTGGGAAAAAGTCATTTTCAAAAATTTTGGAGAATTTTTCATTGTTATATTTTCAATAGCATCAAAGTCATAAGGTGTAGTGACACAAAATTTACTGTACACAACAGTGGTGTCCTGCTGATTATACTACAACACTCACTTTTGGAAAAAGTCATTTTTAAAAAAAAAATTTGGAGAATTTTTCATTGTTATATTTTCAATAGCATCAAAGTCATAGGGTGTAGTGACACAAAATTTACTGCATACAACAGTGGTGTCCTGCTGATTATACTACAACACTCACTTTTGGAAAAAGTCATTTAAAAAAAATTTTTGGGAGAATTTTTCATTGTTATATTTTCAATAGCATCAAAGTCATAAGGTGTAGTGACACAAAATTTACTGTACACAACAGTGGTGTCCTGCTGATTATACTACAACACTCACTTTTGGAAAAAGTAATTTAAAAAAAATTTTTTGGAGAATTTTTTATTGTTTATATTTTCAATAGCATCAAAGGCATAAGGTGCAGTGACACAACGTTTACTGCACACAACAGTGGTGTCCTACTGATTATTCTACAACACTCACTTTTGGAAAAAGTAATTTTCAAAAATTTTGGAGAATTTTTCATTGTTTATATTTTCAATAGCATCAAAGTCATAAGGTGTAGTGACACAAAATTTACTGTACACAACAGTGGTGTCCTGCTGATTATACTACAACACTCACTTTTGGAAAAAGTCATTTTAAAAAAAAAATTTGGAGAATTTTTCATTGTTATATTTTCAATAGCATCAAAGTCATAAGGTGTAGTGAGACAAAATTTACTGCATACAACAGTGGTGTCCTGCTGATTATACTACAACACTCACTTTTGGAAAAAGTCATTTAAAAAATTTTTTTGGAGAATTTTTCATTGTTATATTTTCAATAGCATCAAAGTCATAAGGTGTAGTGACACAACGTTTACTGCACACAGCAGTGGTGTCCTGCTGATTATACTACAACACTCACTTTGGGAAAAAGTAATTTTCAAAAATTTTGGAGAATTTTTTATTGTTTATATTTTCAGTAACATCAAAGTCATAAGGTGTAGTGACACTAAATTTACTGCACACAACAGTGGTGTCATGCTGATTATACTACAACACTCACTTTGGGAAAAAGTCATTTTCAAAAATTTTGGAGAATTTTTCATTGTTATATTTTCAATAGCATCAAAGTCATAAGGTGTAGTGACACAAAATTTACTGCACACAACAGTGGTGTCCTGCTGATTATACTACAACACTCACTTTGGGAAAAAGTCATTTTCAAAAAATTTGGGGGAATTTTTCATTGATTATATTTTCAGTAGCATCAAAGTCATAAGGTGTAGTGACACAAAATTTACTGCACACAACAGTGGTGTCCTGCTGATTATTCTACAACACTCACTTTTGGAAAAAGTAATTTTCAAAAATTTTGGAGAATTTTTCATTGTTTATATTTTCAATAGCATCAAAGTCATAAGGTGTAGTGACACAAACTTTACTGCACACAACAGTGGTGTCATGCTGATTATACTACAACACTCACTTTTGGAAAAAGTCATTTTCAAAAATTTTGGAGAATTTTTTTATTGATTATATTTTCAATAGCATCAAAGTCATAAGGTGTAGTGACACAAAATTTACTGCACACAACAGTGGTGTCCTGCTGATTATACTACAACACTCACATTTGGAAAAAGTCATTTTAAAAAAAAAATTGGAGAATTTTTTATTGTTTATATTTTCAATAGCATCAAAGGCATAAGGTGTAGTGACACAAAGTTTACTGCACACAGCAGTGGTGTCCTGCTGATTATACTACAACACTCACTTTTGGAAAAAGTAATTTTCAAAAATTTTGGAGAATTTTTCATTGATTATATTTTCAATAGCATCAAAGTCATAAGGTGTAGTGACACAAACTTTACTGCACACAACAGTGGTGTCATGCTGATTATACTACAACACTCACTTTTGGAAAAAGTCATTTTCAAAAATTTTGGAGAATTTTTTTATTGTTTATATTTTCAATAGCATCAAAGTCATAAGGTGTAGTGACACAAAATTTACTGTACACAACAGTGGTGTCCTGCTGATTATACTACAACACTCACTTTTGGAAAAAGTCATTTAAAAAAATTTTTTGGAGAATTTTTCATTGTTATATTTTCAATAGCATCAAAGTCATAAGGTGTAGTGACACAAAATTTAACGGCACACAGCAGTGGTGTCCTGCTGATTATACTACAACACTCACTTTGGGAAAAAGTCATTTTCAAAAATTTTGGAGAATTTTTTATTGTTTATATTTTCAGTAACATCAAAGTCATAAGGTGTAGTGACACTAAATTTACTGCACACAACAGTGGTGTCATGCTGATTATACTACAACACTCACTTTGGGAAAAAGTCATTTTCAAAAATTTTGGAGAATTTTTTATTGTTTATATTTTCAGTAACATCAAAGTCATAAGGTGTAGTGACACAAAATTTACTGCACACAGCAGTGGTGTCCTGCTGATTATACTACAACACTCACTTTTGGAAAAAGTCATTTTAAAAAAAAATTTGGAGAATTTTTTATTGTTTATATTTTCAATAGCATCAAAGGCATAAGGTGTAGTGACAAAGTTTACTGCACACAGCAGTAGTGTCCTGCTGATTGTACTACAACACTCACTTTGGGAAAAAGTCATTTTCAAAAATTTTGGAGAATTTTTCATTGTTATATTTTCAATAGCATCAAAGTCATAAGGTGTAGTGACACAAAATTTACTGTACACAACAGTGGTGTCCTGCTGATTATACTACAACACTCACTTTTGGAAAAAGTCATTTTAAAAAAAAATTTTGGAGAATTTTTTATTGTTTATATTTTCAATAGCATCAAAGGCATAAGGTGCAGTGACACAACGTTTACTGCACACAACAGTGGTGTCCTGCTGATTATTCTACAACACTCACTTTTGGAAAAAGTAATTTTCAAAAATTTTGGAGAATTTTTCATTGTTTATATTTTCAATAGCATCAAAGTCATAAGGTGTAGTGACACAAACGTTACTGCACACAACAGTGGTGTCATGCTGATTATACTACAACACTCACTTTTGGAAAAAGTCATTTTCAAAAATTTTGGAGAATTTTTTTATTGTTTATATTTTCAATAGCATCAAAGTCATAAGGTGTAGTGACACAAAATTTACTGTACACAACAGTGGTGTCCTGCTGATTATACTACAACACTCACTTTTGGAAAAAGTCATTTAAAAAAAAATTTTGGAGAATTTTTCATTGTTATATTTTCAATAGCATCAAAGTCATAAGGTGTAGTGACACAAAATTTACTGCACACAACAGTGGTGTCCTGCTGATTATACTACAACACTCACTTTTGGAAAAAGTCATTTAAAAAAAATTTTGGGAGAATTTTTCATTGTTATATTTTCAATAGCATCAAAGGCATAAGGTGCAGTGACACAACATTTACTGCACACAGCAGTGGTGTCCTGCTGATTATACTACAACACTCACTTTGGGAAAAAGTCATTTTCAAAAATTTGGGGGAATTTTTCATTGATTATATTTTCAATAGCATCAAAGTCATAAGGTGTAGTGACACAAAATTTACTGCACACAACAGTGGTGTCCTGCTGATTATACTACAACACTCACTTTTGGAAAAAGTAATTTTCAAAAATTTTGGAGAATTTTTCATTGTTTATATTTTCAATAACATCAAAGTCATAAGGTGTAGTGACACAAACTTTACTGCATACAACAGTGGTGTCCTGCTGATTATACTACAACACTCACTTTTGGAAAAAGTCATTTAAAAAAAAATTTTGGAGAATTTTTCATTGTTATATTTTCAATAGCATCAAAGTCATAAGGTGTAGTGACACAAAATTTACTGTACACAACAGTGGTGTCCTGCTGATTATACTACAACACTCACTTTTGGAAAAAGTCATTTTAAAAAAAAGTTTTGGAGAATTTTTTATTTTTTATATTTTCAATAGCATCAAAGGAATAAGGTGCAGTGACACAACGTTTACTGCACACAGCAGTGGTGTCCTGCTGATTATACTACAGGACTCAGTTTGGAAAAAAGTAATTTTAAAAAATTTGGGGGGATTTTTCACTATTTAAATTTCCAATAGCATCATAGTCATAAAGTGTAGTGACACAAAATTTACTGCACACAACAGTGGTGTCCTGCTAGTTATACTACAACACTCAGTTTGGAAAAATGTCGTTTAAAATTTGAGAGATTTGTTGTTTAAATTTACAGTTGTGTCAGTGTTAAAAGGTGTAATGACACAAAATTTCCTGCACACGTCTGCTTAGATTAGATAGAACTTTTTGTGATCTCTTAGGAAAACTCCCTCAGGGAAACCGAGGTTCCAGCAGCACTGTATAGCATCACACAGGGTAAGAAGCACACAAAGTATCAAAAGTGAAAGTAAAAAAAAAAAAAAAAAAAAAACAAACTGAGGTTCCAGCAGCACTGTATAGCATCACACAGGGTAAGAAGCACACAAAGTATCAAAAGTGAAAGTAAAAAAAACAAAACAAAAAACAGTTTGTAAATATAAATATAAATACCAGACATATGGATCAATACTGTTTTACTGGCTCCTACTGTTTCTCTCCTTCCCATCATCGGTCTTCCTGTTACTCCTCCTCCCCCAGTGAGGAGTTCTCCAGTCTGATTGCATGAGGGACAAAGGTGTTTTTCAGTCTGTTGGTCCTGCACTTAAGAAGGAGCAGTCTGTGGCTGAAGAGGGTCCTCTGGTTACTAATGACGGTGTGCAGAAAGTAATTGACATCTTCCATAATATCCAGCAGTTTGTCCAGTGTTCTCTTCTCTGCCAGCATTACCAGAGAGCCTAGCTTCATGCCGACCACAGAGTCAGTCCACCTGGTCTGTTTGTCCAGCCTGAATGTGTCCTTCTTGGATATGCTGCGCTCCCCGAGCACACCAAAGTTTAAACGAAGACGGTGGCTACTATGGACTGGTAGAACATCCACAGGAGTTTCCTGTTAAACGGCTGCAGCCTCTTCAGAAAGTCCAGCTTGCTCTGTCCCTTCCTGTAGAGGTGGTTGGTGTGGTTTGTCCAGTCCAGTTTGATGTCCAGCCACAGCCTGGGGTACTTCTAGGAATCCACAGCCTCCACCTCAGCTCCCTGGATCAGATCTGGTTGTGGATTTGGTCTGGACTTCCAAAAGTCAATGACCAGCTCCTTTGTCTTTTAGGTTTTGAGCTGTAGATGGTTTCTGTCGCACCAGGCAGCAAAGTCCTTCACTAGGCTCCTGTACTCCTCCTCTCTGTCATCCCTGATGCATCCAACAATGGTTTTGTCATATATGAACTTCTGAATGTGACACAGCTCAGAGTTGTAGCAGAAGTCTAAGGTCTACAGGGTGAAGAGAAGAAGGGCCAGCACTGTGCCCTGGGGTGTGCTGGTGCTGTCAATAACAATGTCAGATATGGTGTCCCTCAGCCTGACATACTGTCTGTCTGTGAGGTAGCTGGAGATCCAAGTGACCAGGCAGGGGTCCACTCAAATCCTATTCAGTTTGTCCTGGAGCACAACGGGCTGGATGGTGTTGAAGGAACTCGAGAAGTGCAGGAAGAGAATCCTCACTGTGCCATTTCCCATTATCCAGGTGTGATTGGACTTGTAGCAGGTAGAGGATGGCATCCTCCACACCAACAGCTGCACTATATGCAAACTGCAGACAGTCATGGGTGTGTTGCACCTGGGGTTTGAGGGAGTCGAGGAAAAACCGCTCCAACTTCATCAGGTGTGGAGTGAGTGCCACTGGTCGGAAGTCATTCAGCTGGCTGGGCTGGTTCTTCTAAAGAACTGGAAGGATGCATGAAGTCTAACTGAGGGTGGGTACTCTCCCTCACTGCAGGCTAGGGAGAAGATATGTCATAGCGGTTCTCCCAGTTCAGTTGCGTAGGTCTTCAGTAGTCGGGGACACACCTTGCGTGGGCCTGCCGCTTTCATGGGATGAAGTTTCCTTGGCTGTTCTCTGACTTGGTCCACAGTGATTTGTGAAGGAGGTTGTGTTGAGATGGGGGAGGTGTCCACCACATCAGCGGTGTCCTGCTAGTTATACTACAGCACTTTTATAAGCTGTAGAGTGATGTAAACATCAGCACATATACTCCATATCATGCTGTTTACACTACAACACTTGGCTTGGAGATTCTGGCTTTCACTCAATGCTGAGGAAGTCTTTATACCTACCAAAAAGGAAACATCATTTCTGTGTCATCACCTTTTAGTAGCAGTGCTCAGTTTGAACAGCAGGGGTCTCTTTTATTTAGTTCATTAATTGTCATAAATTATTACTATATTTCAAAAGTGAGTGCTGTAGTATAATCAGCAGGACACCACTGTTGTGTGCAGTAAATTTTGTGTCACTACACCTTATGAGTTTGATGCTATTGAAAATTTAAACAATCAAAAATTCTCCAAAATTTTTGAAAATGACTTTTTCCCAAAGTGAGTGCTGTAGTATAATCAGCAGGACATGGCTGTTGTGTGCAGTGAATTTGGCGACACCACACCTTATGAATTTGATGCTATTGAAAACTTAAACAATCAAAAATTTCCAATTTTTTTTAAAATGACTTTTTCCCAAAGTGAATGTTGTAGTATAATCAGCAGGACACCACTGTTGTGTGTAGTAAATTTTGTGTCACTACACCTTATGACTTTGATGCGATTGAAAATATAATCAATGAAAAATTCTCCAAAATTTTTTTAAAATGATTTTTTCCCAAAGTGAGTGTTGTAGTATAATCAGCAGGACACCACTGTTGTGTACAGTAAATTTTGTGTCACTACACTTTATGACTTTGATACTATTGAAAATTTAAACAATCAAAAATTCTCCAAATTTTTTTTTAAATTACTTTTTCCCAGTGAGTGTTGTAGTAAAATCAGCAGGACACCACTGTTGTGTGCAGTAAATTTTGTGTCACTACACCTTATGACTTTGATGCTATTGAAAATATAATCAATGAAAAATTCTCCAAAATTTTTTAAAATTACTTTTTCCCAAACTGAGTGCTCTGGTATAATCAACAGGACACGGCTGTTGTTTGCAGTGAATTTGGTGACACCACATAAAAAATTCTGCAAAGTTTTTCATAATGGCATTTTTCCAAACTGAGCTCTGTAGTATAATCAGCAGGACCCCGCTGATGTGTGCAGTAAATTTGGTGATATCACTCCTTATTACAATGATTTATTCAATAATTTTCTGGTGTCTTTTTTTTCCATGTATGCACTTTGTAGACGGTCCCTAAGCTTCCGTTTCTCTGCCGGCTGCCCGTTCAGATCAGTGTTATTTTTTCAGCTCAGAGGACGGCTCATATGAATAAAAATAAGGTTGTAGGTCGTTGTCTACCTTCCTGAGGTTAGAAACTAGTGGTGCTTGTCTTTCTACAACGTTTCTCTTCAGATCTATTGAGCCGTGAACTTCGAATCTGTGAATATCTTTCTAACTTTACCTAAGTATCAGATCTGCTTGTTAGTCTGCGTCTAAAAAGGAGTGATCACACCTTGGAGAGCTGTTGCACCAAGTGGACTGACATGAATCATGGCTCCAACACGAGAGATGTCAATTGAAACAAAGGAGAGGATTATCAAACTCTTAAAAGAGGGTAAATCATCATGCAATGTTGCAAAAGATGCTGGTTGTTCACAGTCAGCTGTGTCTAAACTCTGGACCAAATACAAACAACATTGGAAGGCTGTTAAAGGCAAACATACTGGTAGATCAAGGAAGACATCAAAGTGTCAAGACAGAAAACTTAAAGCAATATGTCTCAAAAATCGAAAATGCACAACAAAACAAATGAGGAATGAATGGGAGGAAACTGCAGTCAACGTCTGTGACCGAACTGTAAGAAATCGCCTAAAGGAAATGGGATTTACATACAGAAAAGCTAAACGAAAGCCATCATTAACACCTAAACAGAAAAAAACAAGGTTACAATGGGCTAAGGAAAAGCAATCGTGGACTGTGGATGACTGGATGAAAGTCATATTCAGTGATGAATCTCAAATCTGCATTGGGCAAGGTGACGATGCTGGAACTTTTGTTTGGTGCCGTTCCAATGAGATTTATAAAGATGACTGCCTGAAGAGAACATGTAAATTTCCACAGTCATTGATGATATGAGGCTGCATGTCAGGTAAGGGCACTGGGGAAATGGCTGTCATTACACCATCAATAAATGCACAAGTTTACGTTGATATTTTGTACACTTTATCCCATCAATTGAAAGGATGTTTGGGGATGATGAAATCATTTTTCAAGATGATAACGCATCTTGCCATAGAGCAAAAACTGTGAAAACATTCCTTGCAAAAAGACACATAGGGTCAATGTCATGGCCTGCAAATAGTCCGCATCTTAATCCAATTGAAAATCTTAGGTGGAAGTTGAAGAAAATGGTCCGTGACAAGGCTCCAACCTGCAAAGCTGATCTGGCAACAGCAATCAGAGAAAGTTGGAGCCAGATTGATGAAGAGTACCGTTTGTCACTCATTAAGTCCATGCCTCAGAGACTGCAAGCTGTTATAAAAGCCAGAGGTGGTGCAACAAAATACTAGTGATGTGTTGGAGCGTTTTTGTTTTTCATGATTCCATAATTTTTTCCTCAGAATTGAGTGAGTCCATATTTTTTTTCCCTCTGCTTGGTCTAAAAAAGTAACCGTTACTGACTGCCACAATTTTTTTTTCCTGATTTCTTACAGTGTTTCTTAAAGCCGTAAAGTTGCCATTTGAAATGACTTGTTTTGTGTCATGTCTGTAATCTGCTTTTTTTCTGCAAAATTAAACAACTGAATGAACATCCTCCGAGGCCGGTGATTCCATAATTTTTGCCAGGGGTTGTATTTAGCCCCTGTGCACCACCATAATGAAGCTGAAATGAAATAATCAAAATGTGATTGTGGTAGTGACTTTGACCTTTAATTCTTGTGGTTTAAATAAAGTCTGGTTTAGCAAAAACAACTGTCTTTTTTATTATTTATTGCTGGCTGATTTTAATTAACTCCAAGACATTCAGAAGCTAAGTAAGGCAGGACCTGGTTAGTACTTGGATGGAAGACCTCTTTGGAACACCAGCAGCTGTGTGTTTCTCCAGGTTACACTGGAGTTGCATCAAGAAGAGCATCCGCCATAAAACTCGTGCCAAATACCAATGCAGATGTGGTTGTATCCACTGTGGCGATTCCCAGCATAATGGGAGCAGCCGAATGGACAACAAACATTCGCTGCTTTAATTGTTCTTGTTTGCAACTTGATTTGCCTTAAACACTAAAACTGATATCTTAAAGTGTTTCTGTATTTGTACAGATGTCATTTTACATTTTTACTTTGGGACCTGTATCTTGATTTGTCTTTCCTAAGTATTTGTTATTGATTTTTCGAAAGGAAACAGTCCTTGTCAGCTTTGCCATAATGTAATTATTGAGAGGCAAAGCAACTTCTGTTGTATACAATATGTATATGTACACATGCACATACTATATGTATATGATTAACGAGCTGTGTCTGAGAAAATCAGGCGGGTGGCCATGTAGCTGTCTGGATGGCCCGACTCGGATTTTGATGAAATTTTCATCATGCCTCATGCTCAGTTTTTCTAACCACGTGCTCAGATTTGAAAAATGCTTTGTCAAAGTTGGCCATTTTTACTATATATTTTAATGTAACAGATTCTCTGGGTGTTTTGACATCAAATTTTGAATTGACCAAAAATGTGGTAAAATTTGGTCTGATGAAAAAACAAACTTTACCATGCCTAATCAATCTATTTGAAGGGTAACTGGTGAAAATTTCATTAAATCTGACTCAGGCCATCCACACACCACCACCTGATTTTCTCAGAGACAGCTCGTTAATCATATTCACACGCATGCACAAATACAGTTCATCACTTCTTTTCCTCTTTTTGTATCAACAAGCATGCACATGGTTTCTCAGTGGAATATACCTGGAATCCAAGAACAGTGGACTGAGTTGGGCTTTGGCAAATCATGACCCAAAGGCGTGAAAAAGTAAATGTTTAATTCAAATAAAACATGCAACAGGTCACCATCACCCCGTAGAGCCACCTCCATTATAAAACAGACATCCAACACTGTACAATGCGTTCAGTGGGCATTCACTGTCGAAGACACAAATCAGCAGAGTACACACAGGTCACACCAAGCAGAAAATAAAACAAGAACCAAAAAACTAACAAAAACAGGAAAACACAGTGATTCCTGCTGCAAATAATACAGTGGTGTTTCCAAAGAGCTGCCGAGCACACATTAACAATTCAACCTCACCATTCTCTGAAGGAGGCGGCACAAGGACCTGTAGCCTGCCCTGCCCCTTATAATCCATCACTATCACCACCACAAAGCACTATAAACTCCATGGCACACAGAAGACACGTCTGAGAACAGGAGTGGGATGTGGAGTGACTTTTTGAGTCATACATTGCTGAAAGTCACGTTACAGGAACACCTGTCATATTCACGTCACTGGGACCGCAAAAGCTGGAAATGCATGAAGAGACTAATGGAGCCTGGGAGAACGACCAGAGTGAGATTTAGTGTGACACAGTGAGGCCCGCTGTTCATAAAGCAGACTGGTACGAACATTTAACATCCATTTTTCAAGGGTGTTTGGAGGAGGAATGTTCCTTTACAGAGCAGTGATTTTTTTCCAAATACTAAAAAAACAATGCTCAGTACCGTGGAAGAATCCAGAATGTGGAACTGGCACACGCGACCAGGTCATTTATATAGAAGACAAAGATAAAAAATAAAATACAATTTAACAATACGTTGTAGTCTAATGTCTGATCTGCACAGTGAAATTGCAGGATAACTCAGTGCATCCTTCTCTGTCCAGCATCATATTCCCCAGGGAAGTTGTGAGTTGAGTCTTCGCTAACATGTGGTGATGTAAGTGGCTAAGACTGTGTTTGGCGTTTTGTGTGTGTGTGTGCGTTTTGCAGAGGGCAGCAGGAGGAGCATCAGTTGCTGTACAGCTGGCCCTCGGGCGGCTGGGGAAGCCTCATGTTCTCTTTTGTCGTCATGTGCCGTCTGATTTCCTGCAGCACCATCCGGATGTTGTACATGTTCTGCCACTTGGAAAGCGCCGCCACTGACTTTATATCCACCTGCAGGGGGATTTGAAGAAGATGAAGGAGGATGTGAAGAAATCTGCTGTGCAGTGAGACAGAAAGGTTAAACACAGAATCTGAAGATAGAGACTATTCATTTTAACATCCTTTATAAAGTCACTAACAAGGACTTTTAATTAAATTCTAGCACTGCTTGAATTCTTTTAATGATGCAAGTTTTAATTTGTAGATGGGAAGACACTGAGGGAGGGACTGTGACTTGTTTGGTTATTGGTTCATCAAGCCAACGTGGCCACCAGCCACTTCTGGCTCATCCCATTTCACTCGGGGTTGCCACAACAGATTTAACACGTCGGCTTTAGAAGGAACATGCGGTTTGCTTCAACAACAAAATCAGGGTATATGAAGCAGCAGTTCTCACATCCCTCCTTTATGGATGTGAAACCTGGACTCTGTACCAACAACATACAAAACAACTAGAAGCCTTCCACTTGGACTGTCAGATAAATATGTAACACAAAACAGCAAAACAAGACTCCAAACACTGAAGTACTTCAAAAATGCAGGCTACCAGGTACTGACAGCATGATCATGAATGTCCAGCTATGCTGGGCATGTAGTTAGAATGGACAACAACAGGATACCAAAGATGCTCTTTTTTTGGCCAACTCAGCACAGCAACAAGAAGTACTGGACAACCTCTCCTAAGCTACAAAGATACACCGAAGAAAAATCTCAAAACATTTAAGATTGATACTAAGATCTGGCAGACACTGGCTCAAGACAGACACAACTGGCGAACAGTATGTCACAAAGGGATGCGTGCCTTTGAAGAGTGCATGACTGAGGTCCTGCAGCAGAAACTTGCACACAAAAAGTCAGTGCCTCACTGCCCTCATCTGGTTGTGTACATGTATGCGTGATTTAAAACACAATGCTGTTGTTGGGCTTATCATCACACATGAGATGATGCCAACCCAGCATAAGCGCAGTCATCACAAACTGTTGAGACTTCTCTTACAAAGTGAAAGGGCAGGGTTCCAACAGATTTTCCATTTCAATCTTCCAGAGTTTTTCCAACCTTAAATTTTCAGACTTCATAGATTTTACCGTAAAAATGGCATTTAAAAAATATTTAAATATAACACAATGCTAAAATACCCTCGGCCGTATGAGTATTGTGTTCTTTATAATTTGCAATTGTTTAATTAGTTATCCTATTGTGATAACTAAGATCCTATTGTGTTACATACAATTTGTACATGTTCAAAAAAGCCCCTCTATCAATCAAAAACAATATTTATGTTTTAAAAGTGGAAGTAGTGCAAATCAAGGAATATTTATAGATCACCCTCTGTGCATTTGCAGGTATTAATGACACAAATTTAACTCCATAGGAAGTTAGTGGAAGTTAGCATGCACGCCAACATCTGCAAAATGTCTAGTAAATGACTCTAGAGGTGTTATCAGGATACAAAAACAGCATTTTCACTTTTACAAGTGTTTATTTCTCACTACCTTTTACATAATATATGAAAAAGAGGATATACTTACACACAAATAAAACTGAATTTTGCAGCTAGCTACCAGCCTGTGACGTCACCATGCTAATGTCAGTGAAATGTCTTGTAAATAAGTTCAGAGGTGTTATTAGATTAATATATACATGTTTCTCATAAATTATGTAAAAGCTAGCAGGAAATACACACTTCTATAATGGAAAACGCGGTTTTGTAACCTAATAACACCTCTGAACTTATTTACAAGACATTTTGCCCAAGGTTAGCATGGTGATGTCACTTCCTGCTGTAGCTACTTGCTAACAGCTTTGTTTCTGGTATATTATGTAAAATGTAGGAAGAAAGAAACACTTCTAAAACTGAAAATGCTCTTTATGGAAGCTTATAACACCTCTGGAGTCATTTACAAGACATTCTGCAGATGTTAGCTTGCAGGCTAAAAATCACTAACTTAAAGCTAACTTTCTATAAAGTGAAATTTCTCTCATTAATAACTGCAAATGCACAGAGGGTGATCTACAAATATTCCTTCACTTGCACAACATGAATAAATGATTATTTGATTTTAACAAATACAGTACAAATTGTACATAAGACAGTAGGATCTTAATAATTAAACAACTTCAAATTATAAAGAACACACTGCTCATACGGCCGAGGGTCTTTTAGCATGGAGTTATATTTTTATTATTACTTCTACTTTGTCATTTGATTTCTAAATGGACCACAATGGAAATGTGTTTTCACTTTCTTCTGTCATCCATGTATTTTTAACATATTTACAATTATATTATGTACTTGCATTGAACTTACTAAATAAAATCACGCACACGTGCTTTTAATATATAGATGATTTACTGCCCCCTGCTGGAATGGAGTGCAAGTCCAGAATGTAATTATTAACATCGACTGTTCAGTGTTCTTAGCTAATATCCGTAGTTTCTCCAAAAATATTAGTCCCATCAAAATTCCATTTTGGCAGCATTCATCCTTGACCCAAAACACATACATACCAAATGGCAAATGTCAGCTCCCTCCAGTTTGTCCATGATCTAAGTTATACACACACGCACGCACGCACGCACGCACACACACACACACACACACACACACACACACACACACACACACACAAGCAGAGCTTCTTGTCTTTTCTGCATTCTGCCGCAAGTAGGTACTCAGAAACACAGACAAGTGGCGGAAGGCATCAAACGCACTACACTTTTCACTCATGGTAATGGCAACATGACACTTAACCCACTCATAGTAAAAGCAACATCACACTTAAACAAACTGACTAAACCAATTGAACTACAATAACACAATAAATCAATAACACTGACAACAATGTTAAACCAACATGAACCGCATTAACACTTAAAACCCCAAAATCTCAAACTCCCATGGTGCACTGCAGCACAACGTCCATTATTCACTGTTGTTAGATAAAATCGCTAATTTCTCCAAAAATATTAGTGCTATCAACTTTCCGTTTTCACAGCGTTCATCCTTGATGCAAGCATGAAGCATACCAAATGGCAAATAGCAGCTCTCCCCAGTTTCTCCGTGACTGAAGTGATACACACACACACAAGCAAACACGCACACACAGGTCACTTGGCTATTATAATATATATAATACAGCCCCTACAGTGGACTGGATGTGGCTATATGTGGTAGGGAGAATTGACAATGAAGTGACAATAATGATGTCACGTGCCAGCTGTTGACTTACCACACCGGAGTTATGTACACCAGACAGGTTAATTTTGGTCACAAATCGGACATCAGGAGGGTACTCGGGATACCTGGGTCCACATTCTATTTTCAGACTGTATATCCTGCCCTCATAGGCTGTCTGTAATAACAGAAACATGACAGGTTTCACAGATTTCAATAATTTTATGACAACTGTTAACCACATTTTCAAATGATTGCACTCTAATTGCATTTGCAATAAGAGTGCACGGGGGAGACCGCCACGTGTCAACCGCTAACCCACGATGCGAACAGCCGGTGCACGAAGGTCTGAAAAGTAGGCTTCCCGTGGATGCACACTGGCTTCAGATCTGGTGTTTTATCGCTGTGAGCGCATGAAAAGCGTCACATTTATTTTCTTGCAAGCCTTCTCAACAGCACCAGGACTTTTCACGACCAGTGCGCACAGGACGGAGGAAGATGGTTTGATCAATCTTGTACTGACTGGTGATGCCTAATGTGGAGATGCTTCTGTGCAGCTGCAGAACGCCACATCACTTTTGGCATGTTGGTGAATTATTCAAAGCACTCGGGTGATATTGGCTCAGTAATAATATAAATGTCGGCGCTGCTGCTGCTTCTGCTGCTGCTTCTGCTGCTGATGGCAGTGACATAACAGGGCGCGCGCCAGAGATCCTGAACCCTCGCACTGTGCATAAGCACGGTGACAATTTTGGATGAAATATTCACTGGGCATGCGGTTGCTGACTTGTCTCACGCCCTCCCGAATCCTCGCATGGGTTTGCCAAAGCGCACAGTTGAACAGAAAATGACTGTCGCGTGGTGATGTAACCCCCAAAGTGAGACTTAAGGACATTTAAACAGGAGCTTTTTGATGTGAAGTTCAATAAAGCATGCACAATATTAAATTGTCATGTACACACAGATGACGATAATTCAGGCTGCTGCTGGTGGAAGCAGCCTGAATCATCAGTGATTCAACACAAATATGGCATTGGTACGCTTTTGCTTTTCAGTTCATATTTTGGAAGAAAAAGCTAAATTAACAAATTCCATTTATACTTAGAAAAATTTCTGATTGGAATAATTTGGTCGCTTGCTTCAACTGAGTGGTTTGCACTAGAGTCCGTGCATCACACACAGCAGGGAGAGGGGTGTGGCCACACCTCCTGCACTCAGGCACAAGACCACGCCTCCTTTAACACAGAATATGAAACTAGAGTGGCAATTAAATGAAATATGTCAGTTCTGTCTCTGATATTTGCAAAGCCATTGCTTATATATTTCAGTGGACGCTCCGGGCGGAAGCAGACGGCTCAGTCATTACCTGAATCAAACATGAGAAAGCGCCACAATAAATAAGGCAAGGATTTTTTTTAACCAAAGCATAATCATGAAATCAGCCAGGGAACAACAATTTACCCAGACTGACTTCAAATATGAGTAAATTAAGTATTTTTATTCATTTTTTGGTGGTTTCGTGTTGAGTTTTGTAAATGAGGAAAAGTGCTCCGTGACTGTCCTGAAAGTGCTTCATGTATTCAGACCAGGTGTACCATCGAGGGTTCAAGAAATGAAACTTCAGCCACTGACCGAACAAAAAATAAATGTATATAATTCTTTCACCAAAACATCAAATCTAGGCTTGCATCTTAGATGTACCTTCTGGCAAACTGTAGATGTAGTTTTTAGATCTGCACAATAAATGTTCTCAAAATTACATTATATCTGGTTTTGGTTTTTTGTTGTCGTTTTTTTATTTACCTTTGCTAAGGGACCCATTCAGAAATACTTACATTATAATTTTTACACTTAACTTTATATTGCGATATATACAGTTACCGTGAAGGGATTCACTTAATACCACAATATGAATTTTAGGTCATATCGCCCAGCCCTAGGAGGGAGTTGAGACTCAGTGTTGCTCAGTGGCAGCACCGAAACCTGAAAGGTCTGGAGAAGCTCTGTATAGAGAAGTGGACCAAAATCCCTGCTGCAGTGTGTGCAAACTTGGTAAAGAACAGGGATGCGTATCGAGAACCGGTTACTTTCGGGTATCGTTAAGAAATGATTCGATCCACCAACATCAATAAATCACTTTTTAACTCAACGATTCCCTTATCGGTCCTTCAGAGTGGCCGTTGTTTTTGGGGGTGTTTGTCAGGAAAATTACAATTTCTCTACATTGATTACAGACCCTGCAGCGGGTCTGTAATCAACTTTTCTGCAGCGCGGCTTTGCTTTGAACCTTGAACCAATCGAAGCAGTGCTTCGATCATTGCTTCGTTGATTCATTTTTTTCTTTCGCTTATCTTAATTTTCCCCCACTAAAACCCTAAAGAGCATATGGCTGAGTATTATTTACCTTTTTTATGTTAAACCGACCTGTTATGGTCTTCTGAAACAGTTGATAGATGTATTTTATAACTTAAAAATGGGACCGATGCTAACACGTTAGCATGTCTATGGCATTTTCAATGTTAAAGTTAGCATTAAGCAGTTGCAGCTGTCAAGCGTTTGTTGTCGTAAAAGAGTCAAATGTATTACAAATTGTAATTTTTTTTTATTTATTTTTGTTTATATATTAATAATCTAATGATTAGTTATTATATACAATTTTAGAGAAAGAGACAAAAAGAACCTGAACAGAAACAACAGAAAATATAAAGCCAACTAACAATGAACATACATAAATAAATAAATACATACAGAAATAAATAAGTGTTTCCTGTGAACACCTAGTGACTCTTACATCTCCATTTCATCCCTGTCTTATTTAAGTTTAATGACAGTTTGTTTCGCTCAAACCATATTTTCAATGTGTTAATTTCTTCAGTGATTTCCTCCAGAACTATCTGCCAAGATAGAAAACTGCTGCATCCTAGTAAGAGCAGAATACTACTGGAATGAATTTGAATAAGGAAAGTTGTTTTTTCCTCACTAAATGGATGCTGCACTCACTGCAGTTTATTGTCTGGAATAGTCCCAGATTGCATTTCGGAGCTTCTAGAATTCAAACATTTTTGTGCAGGTGGTGTTGGGGGGTAATTTTGTGTTTCAGCTTTTTTTTGTTTTTCACCACTTTCATCCATGAATATGTCAATCGTGAGTCACTTTTGTGCGGATTAAAGTTACTAACTGGGACTCCTGTCTTATTGCGAGAAAGAAACGAGAATCGTCCTCCGTTCTGTTCACACAGCTCCAAGCGCTGCGTGGCTCTCTGCTGAGTCAAGTTAGAAGGATAGAGTCCAGTCGGAATTAATAACTTCAAAGCGAAACACCATTTTGTTTAGTTTTATTTATGTCCAGAGATCAAGGATACAGTGGCCAATTTCATATTTATTTACTTTAAGACTCAATGAAATACATAGAAAACCTGTAAAGTCTACTTTTAGTACAAAATTCACAAGAGGTATCGATAAGGGAATCGATAAGGAATCGGATCGATAAGCAGAATCGATAATGGCATCGATATCGATCAAATCTTATCAATACCCATCCCTAGTCAAGAATGACAGGAAACATCTGACCTCTGTAATTGCAAACAAAGGCTTCCGTACCAAATATTAAGTTGTGTTTTTGTATTGTATCAAATACTTATTTCATGCAATAAAACTCAAATTATTTAAAAAGTATACAATGTGATTTTTTGGATTTTTTTTTTTTTTTTTAAGATTCTGTCTCACTCACAGTTGAAGTGTACCTACGGTAAGAATTACAGACCTCGCCATTCAAAATAGGTGGGAAAACTTGCAAAATGGACAGTGTATCACATACTTATTTTCCTCACTGTATATGTCATCCATCTGAAACACACCTGGTGCACAACTGAAGGAGAGTGAAATATATATCTTTTAAGCTTTCCCACGGAAGCTGTTAAGACTATGAACACTAGGGCTGGGCGATATGACTTACAATTCACAGTGCAATATAAATTGAATCCCTTCACGATAACGATATATATATATCGTGATATAAACTTAAGTGTAAAAATTATAATGGGTCCGAATGGGTCATATAGCAATTTAGCAAAGCTAAATTGATTAAAATAAATAAATAAAAAACAACAACAAAAACTCACTCACTCATTTTCAACTGCTTACTCCAATTAAGGGTCGCAGGAGCTGGTCATAGAGCGTTGAGGCGGGGTACACCCTGGACAGGACGCCGGTCTGTCGCAGGGCCACATATAGACAAACAAACACATTCACAGCCGCACACACAATCCACCTAACCAGCATGTCTTTGGATGTGGGAGGAAGCCGGAGCACCCGGAGGGAACCCACACAAACACGGGGAGAACACGAAAACTCCACACAGGAAGGCCAGAGGTGGGACTCAAACCCATGACCTTCTTGCCGTAACGCAACAGTGTTAACCACTAAGCCACCGTGCTGCCAACAACAAAAATTTATATAATTTTGAGTGCCTGACTCCCTGATTTGTTAGACATGTAATTTTGGGCATTGGAATGATTTCATTTTGTCATTCCTGCTTCTGCACAGCAGGAGGCCGTATTAGTTTGTCTGCTTTTGGTGGCGTTTAGTCTAGAAAGTCCTCAGAGACCACCCCATGTGAGTTAATGATTCTGATTGGCTTAGGTCCACCAATAAAAAAGGGGAAGGCTTGTTTTTTTCCCCTCTTTCTCTGCTCTCCTGCCCTGAGACAGAGCTGATTCTGAATGAGGAAATGAGACTGTTTACAGTGGCTTTCTGCAAATAAGTGGACCAAATATGACCTTGTATAGAGCTTGAAGCGTGTACTTTTAAAACGCATTGAAACGGAGACTGAGTCTGGTGAATTTAATGGGAGAACCGCTTAGTTAGGTCATTTGACTTTTACCGTCAAGCGACTCCAGAGGGAGAAAACAGCTTATAATTTTACACTCTTACAAGGAGAGGTTTTAATCTATCGAGATGGAGCCTGTGACCAAAGCACTGACTGCAGCCTTTTCCAGTCGTTCAGAGTCACTCAGGAAGATATGATGACATCATTAACAAGTATTATTGCAATTGGTCGGTGGAGTCTAAATCTCTACAGTCGGCCAAATTTATATAATTTCTATCGTCAACCGAATATATCACGCACCCCTAACACTCGGAAGTGACTGCATAATTTTGCAAATTTGGATGAAATTTTTAAACAGCTCGAAAATTTCACCTCGATTTCAAAATTTGTGCCGATAATGGCCGTAGCTCCTGCGTATACCAAGTTTGTTCAACACTGACAAAAGTTGGATCAATAGGTTATGCTTATGCTGTGATGCTTCAAAACACACCCCGATTTGTGATTCAGGATCAACCAGGAAGGAGCAGTGCTCTGTGGAATAGGGGTATAAAGAACTGTATTTCATTCATCCTAAATTGATCATTTAAAAAAATTAAACAGCTTCTGCAGCCCCAGGGCCATCTCGTTGATTTATAAACAGATTTTGTTTTAAAGAGGCCTGAAAATGAACTTGCCACATCAGGCAAGACGGGGAACCATTCACGCATCAGTGTTGAACAGACAAGCATTACTGTTGAGCTTTGTTCATGTGAAGCTCAGTGTGATGATGTGTAAAAGAATTGTAGGTCTGATGTTTGTTTACCTTGGCCGGGCCGAGGATCATGCCATTCCAGTGAGTTAGTGACATGTCGTCGTCATTTGCAAGGCCCCAGCTCACTGTACCATCCCCACTTCCCTTCTGACCTTCCTCCAGCTCCTCCAGCAGCCGAAAGCTGCGAGGAACTGTGACGCCTTCACACAGAAAAAAACAAAAGTAATTTGATTTACTTCTGCAACACAATGACATATTCATTCATATTCTGCAGACATGTTTAATGACTTCTTGCACACAATCAGTCACAAGGTTTTGTGCTCAATTCCAACATGGCTGTCTGGGTTTTCTGTGGGTACAGTCCAGAAACAAGTAGACCAGATAACTGGTGACACGAAATTGTCCACAGGTGAGAGTGAATAGAGGCAATCTAAGTAGATTAGCCATCTGCCCACAGTATACATGCATGTCACTCAATGCTGGTATAAGGCCTAGTTCAAAAATAATGAAGCCAAAGTGTGACAACCATCAAAATATAAAAGTGATCTTTTTTGTGAAATGTTATCATTTTAAGTATGGTTATATATCAGTTTCAATATTTCTATTGGTCTCGGTTCAGTCATTGCTAGAAATTATCAGTGCATATACAGTAAGGAAAATAAGTATTTGAACACCCTGCGATTTTGCAAGTTCTCCCACTTAGAAATCATGGAGGGGTCTGAAATTTTCATCTTACGTGCATGTCCACTGTGAGAGACATAATCTAAAAAAAAAAAAAAAAAAAATCTGGAAATCACAATGCATGATTTTTTAATAATTTATTTGTATGTTGCTGCTGCAAATAAGTATTTGATCCCCTACCAACCAGCAAGAATTCTGGCTCACACAGACCTGTTAATTTTTCTTTAAGAAGCCCTCTTATTCTGCACTCTTTATCAGTATTAATTGCACCTGTTTGAACTTGTTACCTGTATAAAAGACACCTGTTCACACACTCAATCACACTCCAACCTGTCCACCGTAGCCAAGACCAAAGAGCTGTCTAAGGACACCGGGACAAAACTGTAGACCTGCACAAGGCTGGGATGGACTACAGGACAACAGGCAACCAGCTTGGTACAAGACAACAACTGTTATGATTATTTATTAGAAAGTGGAAGAAACACAAGATGACTGTCAATCTCCCTCGGTCTGGGATTCCATGCAATATCTCACTTTGTGAGGTAAGGATGATTCTGAGAAAGCTCAGAAATACACAAGAGGACGTGGTCAATGACCTGAAGAGAGCTGGGACCACAGTCACAAAGATTACATTAGTAACACATGATGCTTTCATGGTTTAAAATAAGTTTTAAATGAGACCAGAATAGAGCTTTTTGGAATCAACTCCACTTACCATGTTTAGAGGATGAGAACACCCTCAAGAAAACCATCTCAACTGTGAAGCATGGGGGTGGAAACATCATACTCTGCGGTTGCTCTTCTGCAAAGGGGACAGGACGACTGCACCGTATTGAAGGGAGGATGGATGGGGTCATGTATTGCAAGATTGTGGCAAACAACCTCCTTCCCTCAGTAAGAACATTGAAAATGGGTCATGGCTGGGTCTTCCAGCATGACAATGACCCCAAACACACAGGGCAACTAAGGAGGGGCTCTGTAAGAAGCATTTCAAGGTCCTGGAGTGGTCTGGCCAGTCTTCAGATCTGAACCCAATAGAAAATCTTTGGAGGCAGCTGAAACTCCAAACCTGAAAGATTTAGAGAAGATCTGTATGGAGGAGTGGACCAAAATCCCTGTTGCAGTGTGTGAAAACTTGGTCAAGAACTACAGGAAACATTTGACCTCTGTAATTGCAAACAAAGGCTACTGTACCAAACATTGATTTTCACAGGTGCTCAAATACTTATTTGCAGCAGTAACATACAAATAAATTATTTAAAAAAAAAAAATCATACATTGTGATTTCCGAATTTTTTTTTAGATTATGTCTCTCACAGTGGACAAGCACCTAAGATGAAAATTTCAGACCCGACCATGATTTCTAAGTGGGAGAACTTGCAAAATCGCAGGGTGTTCAATTTCCATTCAATTTCAATTTTCAATTTATTTTCATTTATATAGCGCCAAATCACAACAGAGTTGCCTCAAAGTGCTTCACACAAGTAAGGTCTAACCTTACCAACCCCCACAGCAACAGTGGTAAGGAAAAATTCCCTCTGAGGAAGAAACTTCAAGCAGACCAGACTCAAAGGGGTGACCCTCTGCTTGGGCCATGCTACAAACATAAATTACAGAACAATTCATGGACGAATATACAAGAAATGCTATTGGCGCACAGGACAGGAGGGTCGCCAACACAAATACAATTCCCATCTCTGGATTGGAGCTGCACCTTAAACAGAGAGAAAAAACAGAATCAGGCATCAGAAAGACAAAAAATACTGCATAATTTGCCAGCATTAAGCAACAAGAAAAACAGAGAAATATTAAGGTGATTGCCGGCTGCTAGCCTTAAACTTCACTAAAAGACCCAGAATTTAGGTAAAGTTGAGGCCGCAGCCTGCTCCAATTATTAATAAATGAATTAAAAGAGTAAAAAGCGTAAAAAAAAACTGTACCAGTATGCTAGCCATATGAAAGGGAAAATAAGTGCATCTTAAGTCTGGACTTGAAAATCTCCACAGAATCTGACTGTTTTATTGACGCAGGGAGATCATTCCACAGAACAGGGGCATGATAAGAGAAAGCTCTGTGACCCGCAGACTTCTTATTCACCTTAGGGACACAAAGTAGTCCTGCACCCTGAGAACGTAAAGCCCGGGCCGGTACGTAAGGTCAGCTAGGTAGGGAGGTGCCAGTCCATGAATAATTTTATAGGTTAGTAGAAGAACCTTAAAATCTGATCTCACTGGGACAGGAAGCCAGTGAAGGGAGGCCAAAATGGGTGTAATGTGGTTGTACTTTCTGCTTCGTGTCAAAAGTCTGGCTGCAGCATTTTGAACCAATTGGAGAGCCCTAATGCTAGACTGCGGTAAACCAGAAAATAGAACATTGCAGTAGTCCAATCTAGAAGAGATAAATGCATGGATCAGGGTCTCAGCATCAGCCACAGACAATAATACTTATTTTTCAAATACTTATTTTCCTCACTGTATATACTATAATAATGTGCAGGAGCGTAACGCTTGCAACAACAGTTGGAGGTATGTTCTTTAGTCTGCAGAAGCCTGAAACAAAGAAATTCTGTCCATTAGTTCCTGGTATTATTGAACAAGTAATATAATTATTCTATTGAGGCAGAGTAGGAGATATAACTAAGGTTTTGACACAAATAAATCAAGGACTTATTCTCAGTGTTACACTTGCAACAGTTTTACCTTGCTTTAGAAACATGGTGTTTTTTCAATCCCAACATGATAAAACTCAAAGTTATACTTGTTTCTCAATCAATTGTGTGTTAGTATGAAGCACAAACAAACAAACTGACAAAATACAAGGTTATTTCTTTAACATTCAACTTTAAATGATAATGCTAAATATCAATGTCACACAAAATTGATGAAAAAAGTGCTATTTTTGGGGTAAATTTCATGCATATCTCTGGAACCATGCGGAATTTTCCCATGAAATTTTCAGTAAGAGATTATAGGCAACTCACAGATAAAGCTGGATGGTGCTAAATAAAATAATGGCTTGTTTATGTCAAATGCAATGCAAATCAGCAGTTAGGCTTCACTATTTTTGAACTAGGCCATAATCTCCAGCTCCTTAATAACCTGAAAACAATGTCATTAAAAAAAATAGTTACACCTCTCTGTGACAAAGTTAAACATCTTTGAACCACATCATCAATTGAAATGGGGCTATTACAATGGCTATGTCCACAGGTGCTGGTGGGAAAACTTTTGTTTCACTTAACATTTCAATGGATGGCTTGGGCTGGATGGGAAATTATGCATCTATCAAAAAAGCATCTATCTAGGGACAGAGCGTCTGAGAGGAACGGAGTCAAGGGGGGCCCTCTGGAAATTAAAAAATAATAATAAATGCTTTGCAACACATTTTTGGTACTTTGAGGCATAAAGGTTTGTTTTACACAGATGCTTTTATACAAGCACAATCAATTTGCTATCTCAAATCTGGATGCATACAGTGACATTTCTTTCATATAACGGTGATGGATGACTTGGATTCAAATAATGTAACAGTGATGATGGATAGTCATTGTTTGAGTCCAAATCATTATCCATCAGTGTGATATTGTAAGAAATGTTATTTATATTTTGCTTTGAGGTTTTTATATTACAAATTTTGTATAACAAGATAGAAAATCTTAGAAATGACATCTGAAAGAAACAGATATCAAAATTTACCATTCTTAAAACTTGAATTTTAAATGTTCTAAAATTATTTGAGGAGTGTTTAAGATGGTGATACTTTTCTTCCTACAGGTTAGCTGTACACATTTTGTGTCTGAACTGATCCTGAAGCAGCCAGCAGCCTGTTCCTTCGCTCCGGAGTTTTCTCATTGGCCACTGATTGAAAAGCGTGACATAATTAAAAGGCACACCCTAAACGACTATTAGCTCTTTCAACTCTGCTCCCTTGTGGAATCACAGGCTGCATTTGTTGCCAATAGGTTTGGATTAAATGTTAATTTTATGTGCTAAAATATTGCCTCTCTCTCTCTCTATATATATATATATATGTTTCGTAATGGTTTTAGGCATTGCGCTATGTTGAAAACAGCAACAGCAGCAGCTCGGTTCAGCCCAGCAGCGCAGCTCAACAACGCAGATATGTGTAACTTTCAACACTAATATTTCAGAATGTGTGGGTGTCAGAGTAAGTTTAATACTTTCCTGACATGATTTAATGTTAATTAATTTTACTGGTTCGATATCCAGGTCAGAATGGCATTTTAACATGTATTTTGCGAGTGTTTTTCTGAGTGTGTTCAGTCGCGAATCCCCATTGAAAATGCATTAACATCGGGGAACTTCTGCAATATTTTGCCCGGTTAGGAGGTGTCATGTCGCTGTCCATGAAGGGATGTTCGCGTTTAGTGAGCAAGCACTAGTAATCATATATAACCTCTTTGTTGGTGTCTCTAGCAGGGAATCTCAGAACGAGGCTCATCTCCCCCCCCAACCAGTGAAGTCACCCGCCTGACCTGCATGAATGGCGGCAGCCGGTCAATGTCAAAGCCTCTCAGATCATGACTAAAACAAGGTTTTCTGTAGATGTTTTATGGTCTTTAGTGTTTCTTGAACTATCAAAAGAACACATTTTTGTGTTTATTCATGCTATAAATAATCCGTGGGCGTTTCTGTTCCCCTTTAAAGTCAATATCACCCATTCAGTCTCTATAGGCACTTACTCCAGTCAAGGGTCTGGAGCCTATCCCAGCAGTCACAGAATGTGAGGCGGAGTAGACTTTGAACAGGATGCCAGTGTGCCGCATGACATTCACACACCAACGACCAATTTAAAGTTTCCAATTCACCTCACCTGCATGTTGTGGGAGGAAGATGGATGGATGGATGGATGGATCCCACAAATACAGTGAGAACATGCAAAATCCACACAGAAGGAACCAAGTGGGAAATGATCGCAAGACCTACTTGATACGAGGCAGCAGTGCTAACCACTAATCCACCGTGCCACCCATCCCTAATCCAGACCGTATAGAGGGTTTTCAATCACGTAACCGATTTGCTGCAGGACAGGTGCCGTCTCCATTCTGGATTACAAGGAGGCTGGCAAAAATGAAGAGAATGTCCGGTTATTATGATGCTTTAAATACTCGAGATAAAGCTATTTATCGTGATAGATGTGTAGCAGTTGGTTCAGTGGATCCGTATCTTATACCAGATAGTGAATTTAGTGTTGATGTTATGAACTGGCCGACAGTGTCACACTGCGATATTGTGAACTAGGAAGCTGCCAACCAGGTCAGCCTCGCCGGCTTCCTGCAGAGCATCACAGCGGCGCTCCGAAAGCGGAGGTCGTCTTTAAGTCTTGAGCGATTTCTCTCACCAGGCGCTGGAAGGGCAGCTTGCGGATCAGCAGCTCAGTGCTGGAGGACCACAATGTAAATAAGCATCCGTCTTGGAAGCGTTCTTGTGTTATCCTCGGCAGTATTTTTATGTATTCTTATATAATTTTATTGCCGAATAAAATAAAATAAAATTCTGGTAGCGGCGGATTTCTCTCTGCGCCACGATGCTGTGAGGCTTCTTCACACCGACGTTAAAGCTTCTGCAATTGTTCGCCAAATGCACGTAGTGTATCACAGCGGCCACCGCGTCGTAATCCAGAATGGCCGCGGGACACAAAATGACGTGACCGATACGTCACATGAAAACCCTCTATATATGCCACCGCACGAGGACAACAGTAAGAAAAACATCCAGTGTGCGATACTTCCAGGTTCTAGCAACATTCTATTAGATATATGCGGCAAGTAATTAGTCATTTCAACATTCCGCGCGTTTAAACAGGCAAATAATGTTAACGTATCTCCACATAAAAGGATCAGTGTTTTGTTTCGATGAAATATCAGGAGTCTTTTTTTTTTTTTTTTTTTTTTTTTTTGCGACTCCAACACTGTGAGCCACTTTAGCTTCAGCCGCAGTTGGTGGCAGCTTTATCCCTCAAAACAACTTTTCTCTACACTCACGCTTTCTGTGATCACAACGGACAAAGTGCAGTCACCGAACCAAAAACACCGCAAACCGGCTGAACTGTGCAAGATACCCGCTTACCAGATGAGACGGCGCCCGCCATCTTTGTCACCGAATAACGGAACAGCGCCTACGTCACTGTCGCCTGCGCGTGACCGCCGTAAATTAAATAATAATTTTTAAAAAGCAAAAATTTTAGTTTCAAAGTTTGTTTTTCGCTGAGCTTATATTTTATTTTTATTTTTATTTATTTTATGTTTTATATTTAGTCTTTGCTGCTACTGACTGGTTGTCACCAGCGAAGTTTCGTTGTTTATTACAATGACAATAAAGTCTCATCTCTCTTGTCTCTTATCTCATCTCTAATATTCACATGTTTTAAAGTTCATGAATGCATTGTGTCTTACGACATTCGCTATGTTCTCAATTTTACAGCTAATTTCTTTTGAAATATTTTTAAAAGCTACAAAACATTAAACATAAAAACATACTCTTGATTAGTCCTTTCAGGCTGATAAAACATTTTCTACATAAAATAATTGATCTCGGACAGTTTTTTTTAAGTTTCTTACTAAATTGCTTAGGTCCAAATCTGCATCTCTTGATTAGTCAAAGAAAATTCAAGAGCTATGAATATTCAGACGTTGTCTGTGTGACACACAGAAATGTGTGATTACATTTTTGGATTGTTTCTTTGAAAATTGTGAAAGGGAGTGAGGTTTTGTGAGAAATTTGGTTTTAGTGTAGTTCCACATTTTGCCAGCAGGGGGACAGTCTCCTGGTGAGACAGCTCAGTGTGTTCAAAAGCCCCCGTCTTCAGAACGGCAGAAGCGAGGGAAGGAGACACACTTTCTCTGTTTGTCTCATTATTTTCCTGTTATTTACAGGTTAGTATATGTCACTAAGCACACCTTTTGTAGTTAAATTAAAGCAACATCCTAACGTGCTATACCAGGAAGTGTATTTTGTTTGCTTAAGAGTCTGTGAAATACTTTTGGTTGTGATGCTAATTTGTGTTAGCTTAGCTCATGTGAGTAGTGGAAGACACTAAAAGTCCACCATAGCTGGTTCTTAAACTCCCATTATCTATTGGTTAACTGTAAAAGGCTCCTGTACATCCCTTAACAACAGTCAGAAGTTGTGAGAAGCTGTTATTCACGTGTTTATACCGGTTAAAAAAGTAGAATGCTAACTCTGCTAGCTTAGCCGTTTTTCCATTGGTTTCCTCTTTTATTAAGCTAACATAATGCTAAGCGAGGATTAGCATCCTCTTTACCAGGTTAACTGGAAGTCTATAAAGGGCTTACATGCAGCAAATAAGAGCATTTAAGTTTACCCAGAAATGCATATATTTTATTGAGCCTGTGTCATGGAAAAAGAAGACAGGACTGTTTTATTTATAGTTTTGGACCACATTGGTATGCATTTTTATTTTTCAAATTAATTTGCATATGTTTTGGCAAGTGGATAATTTTGTATTTTTTTTAAGGCAAACATGTTACAAACAGTGAACACGTAGCTGGAATACAGTTTATTGTATAAAGGAAATACATTTGATTGTATAAAGAAAATAAACGGCAGAAGCGAGGGAAGGAGACACACTTTCTCTGCTTGTCTCATTATTTTCCTGTTATTTACAGGACAATCTGGCAACAGTCCTCTCGTACGGGGCCTGTTACAGATTCTTAGTGGCCCGTATTGGCTCTTCATATTTATTAAGGGCTGATCCCAAAAATCCTGCGATATCTGCGATGAGAGGAGGAATTGTCAGCACAATGTCTGATGGGAGACGGTGAGCCGGTGGCGTGATCCAGGGGAGTTGTGACCCACTACAAGCAAACGGGTGGCTGAGAGGGACCAGTGTTCGGAGGACCGGAGAGTCATTGCCATGGCGGACGGTGAACGGAAGAGCCTGGTGTGGGACATCAGGAAAGGCCTGTTTTCTCTCTCTGCGAGCAATCTTCTCCAGGTAGCGGTTGACATTGGCCCCATCACGGGCAAAGATTCAGCAGAGCTGTCGAGTGATGACACCGAGGGGTGTTTCGAGTACATCCACGCCTATATGTGCAGTAAGGAGCTTCTAGAGGCTGAGGACAGTGGGATGGGAAAATTATTGTACCTGAAGGATGTTGTTGATGGTTTTGTGAAGGCCCAAAATAGTGTTACAATGACTACTGATGCTGGTGACAGTACATATAGCGCCTCACCTGGTGCAGCCAGTGTAAACCGCACTGCTCCAGATAACCTGCAGTTAGTTACTTTGACAACGGGTGATGTTACCTTGGACCACGATGGTGTTTTACCAGACGATGTACAAAAAATGATCTCTGAGTATGAAGAATTGGGAAGGAGGTTACGCGCCTATGCAAGCATTCCTACCTCACCAGTAAATACACAGCCCAGGTTAACACAGCTTACTCATGTTGAGCAGCGCCCTCAGCCAGGCACTGTTATACAGCCCAAACCTGAACAAGTAGTGACCCTGAAGAACCTTCCCTACATTCAGCGTCATGAGTTTAAAGTTCATGGGGGCCAAATTGGAGATCAGTCATCGGACATCACCTATAACAGCGTGTGCAGGCAGATTGAGGAGGGGATAAAAGACACTTTTACTGATTCTGAGATTGTGAGAGGTGTGTTGAGAATCATAAAACCAGGAATTTTCAAAGACATGTTAGTAAATAAGGAAGACATGACTGTAGTTGAGTTGAAGGGGTTCCTCCAATCACACTTAGGGGAGAGAAATAGCACAGAACTATTTCAAGAGCTAATGTGCGCAAAGCAGAATGAGCATGAAACACCCCAACAATTTCTCTATCGTGCCATTGGTCTGAAGCAACGACTCTTTTGGTTTGAAACAGTCAGGCAATGGAATCAAATATAGCCCAGACACAGTACAGGATGTGTTCTTGCACACAGTGTATCAGGGAATTGGACACAAACACTGACATTCGCAGAGAACTGAAGCCCCTACTCTCAAACCGTACAGTTACTGATGAAACAATTCTGAAGCATGTCATGAGAGTAACGAATGATGAGAGTGAGCGACAGCGTAGGCTAGGGTCAGCTCATCGCCCAAAGTATACTACTGCACATGGTGCACAAGTTGAAGGAAGTAAAGACTGTAAAGCAGCCAAACATGGGGAGATGTTTGAACAGAAAGCTAAGACAGACAGTACAGCAGCTTTCAGAGAAAATAGATGTTCTCACTAAGTTAGTCGACTCATTAACAGACACAGTACAAAAGGGACACGCATGTCACTGTCCCGCTGACAGACCCAAAGTAATGACAAAAGAGAAAATCTATGGTTGCCCAAAGTGTGCAGGACGGCGTAAGAGATTGCAAACACTGCTTTTTGTGTGGTGAGCAAGGCCACAGAGCTATAGGTTGTCAAAAACGTCCGAAACAGCAGGGAAACGAGAACCGGTTGCTGTCGTGGGACAAGCAGTAACCGATGCCCTTTCCAAGTCCCACCAGGCAGAGGCGCAAGCTATATTAAGCAGTGGCCGCACCACTAGTGAGACTAACAGGTTGGGACAGCCTATGAAACGAGTAATGGCAACAAAAGATGCAGATATGAGAAAACTGCTGCCAACTTGGTGCGTAATGTCACACCAACTACCAACGATCCTCTCACTAAACTGATAGGCAGGAAAGCTTTAGCTAAGTGTATCCTCAATGGCCTTTCCGTAAATGCTCTTGTGGACACTGGCGCTCAAGTCAGCATGATAGGCAGGTCCTGGAAAGATGAGTACCTACCTGACCTAAACATTCACCCCCTGTCTGAACTTGACGAGCTCATGGGAGACAAAGAGAAGTTAGAAGTGTTTGCAGTTAATGGGGAGTTTATTTCCTTCGATGGTTGGGTAGTCATAACTGTAAACTTACCAGGAAACGAGGACCCAAACTTATCGATTAATGCACCTTTCCTTGTGAGTTCTGCACCTCTGGAAATGCCTCTCATAGGGTTTAACGTCATTGAAGTAGTGATACAAGGAAAGCCAGAAAGACTGGCGCCCACTTTAATTCAACTGTTGAGTGGAGCCATGTCCATCTCTAGTGACACAGCAGATAACATTGTACACTTTGTCCAGACCAAGCAGACTGTTTCAGCTCAGGGATGTTTGAGGATAGGTCTGAAGGACAAAATTATCCCTGCAGGCAGTGTAACTTGGGTAAAGTGTAGGGTACCTCCCCAGCTCGACCCCTCTGACCCATTGGTGTTGTTCGAGCCTGAGGAAGGGTGTGTACAGCTACAACAGCTTGATGTGGGTGAGGGATTACTTGAAATTCAAGCAGGTAAAGTTCCTCTGGTAGCTGTCCCCTTAGGTAACCATACAAAGCATGACATTACCTTGCCTCAAAGATCTGCCATCGGTAGCATTCATGCAATCAAAAAGATTGTCGGGACTGATGTACCTACTGACAGAGACATTAAGGTTCAGAGTGCCAGCACCCCCTCAGTTGCCCCAAATTGTTCTTCACAGTGGCACCCACCAGTTGACGTGAGTCACCTTAAGGAAGACCAACAAGAGATTGTGAAAAAAATGCTGTTTGAGGAGTCATCCGCTTTTGCAAGAGATGCTAATGATATTGGTTGCGTTCCAACTTTGCAGATGTCACTGAATCTCAAAGATGACATCCCAGTGCAGAAAGCCTACTCCTCTGTACCAAAACCATTAGTTGCAGAGGTGAAGGAGTACATCCAAGATCTTTTAGCTAAAGGTTGGATCATCAAGTCGAAGTCTCCTTATGCAGCCCCTGTTGTATGTGTCCGCAAAAAGGATGGCTCGCTACGCCTTTGTATTGATTATAGATTACTGAACCAGAAAACCATCCCTGACAGGCACCCATTGCCCCGGATCCAAGATCTGACTGATACGCTGGGAGGCCATACATTGTTCAGTGTCCTTGATCAAGGAAAAGCGTACCATCAAGGGTTCATGGCGGAAGGCTCACGCCATCTTACAGCTTTTGTAACCCCTTGGGGGCTGTATGAGTGGGTGAGAATACCTTTTGGTCTCTCAAATGCACCTGCAGCCTTCCAACGGAGCATGGAAGAGATGTTGAGCTCGCTCAGAGATGATTGCTGTATCCCCTATTTGGATGACATTCTTTGCTATGCGAAGACGTTCGAGGAACATGTTGAGGGTGTTCGCAAAGTCCTGAGAGCACTCCAACAGCATGGGGTAAAGTTGAGACCTGAAAAATGCGAGTTGTTTCAAAGACAAGTGAGGTATGTGGGTCGCCTTGTCTCTGCAGAGGGTGTGCACATTGACCCAAGTGACATAGAGGCAGTACAATCCCTCAAGGTCAAAACACCCCAGACTGTTGGTGACGTGCGGCGGTTGTTAGGCTTCCTCAGCTACTACCACAGCTATGTACGAGACTTTGCACGCATTGCAAAGCCAGTGTATGAGCTTCTCCAAGTCAAACCAGGCATGTTACCAGTCCAGACAAACAAAGCAAAACCAAAGGGCCCTCAGTTGCCCTCCAAAACCCTTGTCGAGTGGACCAGTGAACACCAGGGGGCAGTGAACCAACTCATTGACATGCTCACGAAATCCCCAGTCCTCGCATACCCAGACTTTAACTTACTGTTTGTGTTAACACACAGACGCCTCTGAGCGTGGCATTGGCGCTGTACTCTATCAGAAACAAGAGGGTAAGCTTAGAGTCATAGGGTATGGTTCCAGAACACTGACCCCAGCTAAGAAAAACTATCTTTTGCACAGCGGGAAATTAGAGTTTTTGGCATTGAAATGGGCTGTGTGTGATAAGTTTAGAGATTATCTCTATTACGCTCCACACTTCACCATCTGTACTGATAACAATCCCCTCACGTCATGAGCACTGCCAAGCTCAATGCTGTGGGGCATCGTTGGGTTGGGGAGTTATCTGATTTCCGGTTCAATGTGAAATACAGACCTGGCAAGGCCAATGTAGATGCCGACACCCTGTCTCGTATGCCTCTTGATATCAACCGGTATGTGGCAGAGTGCACTGAAGAGCTGTCACGAGAGATCGTGGAAGCTACTTGGAATGGGACTAAAGCAGCTCGGGAAAAGGATGTGGCTTGGGTCGCTGCCCTCATTCTTGCCACAGCTACCGACCGAGATCCCCCGGCGCCCCTTCCGACCATCAGCAGGGAAGAATTGGTCAAGGCCCAAAGGGAGGATCAAGCAGTGGGTGAGATCCTTAAGCTAAAGGAGACAAATGCAGTAATGACCAGTGACATAAGGCGAACAGTTGGTAGAGCGGCGAGAAGACTTCTCCATGAGTGAGTAAATTGCATATTGATACTGGGCTATTGTACAGACAGGCAGGTGAAAGACAACAACTTGTTCTCCCAGGCAGATACAAACCCACAGTATTAAAGCACCTCCATGATGTTATGGGGCATATTGGCACTGATAAAGTACTGTCTCTGGCTAGGGAGAGGTTTTATTGGCCATATATGAAGCAAGAAATTGAAGAGTATGTCACCAGGAGATGTCCCTGCATAAAACATAAAAAACCCACCGAGCATGTCCGTGCTCCGATGGGTACTATCACCTCAAACTCACCCTTGGACCTGATATGTATAGATTATCTTCACCTCGAGCCCAGCCGGGGTGGATATGAATACATTTTGGTCGTCGTGGATCATTTCACAAGATTTGCTCAGGCATATCCAACCAAAAACAAATCTGGCAGGACAGCAGCTGAATGCATCTTTGGTGAATTCATTCAGTGCTTTGGTTACCCCGGCAGATTACATCACGACCAAGGTCGTGAGTTTGAGAACGACCTTTTCAGGACGTTGCGGGAAAAATCTGGCGTTGGGCACTCGAGAACCACAACATATCATCCCCAAGGCAATCCTTCCGAGAGGTTCAACAGGACCCTCTTGCAGATGCTTAAGACACTCGGTGAAAAAGAGAAGGAACGCTGGAATTGTACGCATCATGAGTCAACAGGGTACTCCCTCTACTTTCTGCTTTATGGGCACCCCCCTCGCCTTCCTATAGACTTATTGTTTGGTCTGATTGGTGAGAAAACCAAAGTGTCGCACAGCCACTATGCAGAAAAATGGGCAGAAAGAATGACAGAGGCGTACAAAATAGCAAGTGAAAACAGTAAACGATCAAGCGCACGGGGAAAATCCTATTATGACCAGAAACTCCGAGGTGTAGTGTTACATCCTGGGGATAGGGTCCTTGTGAGGAATTTCAGTGAACGGGGTGGTCCAGGGAAACTCAGGTCTTACTGGGAGAGGAGCATCTATGTAGTCAAGGAGCAGGTAGCAGACAACCCTGTGTATGCAGTTTATCGTGAGACAGGGGACAGACAAAAGACAGTCCTCCACCATAACTTGCTACTGCTTGTCAATGACCTGCCAGTTGAAGCTCCACCCCCAAAACCTGAACTCGCACCAGAGAGACAATCTAAACAAACCAGCAATCGTGACAGAAACAAAAGACACCAAAGTGAAACAAGTGATTCTGATTCTGAAGGGAGCACTGTAGGATATTGGTTGAGGGTCCCTACAACAGGAGGAGAGCCCATGCGTGCAAGTCCATGCTGTGAGGCATCAACCTCAGGACAAACGAATCTGGCCCCTAAACAAGTGAGCAGCCAGATCGGAGCACCAATAAGAGGAGAAGGGTGTGAAGAACAGGACCAAACATTTGCTCAGCTGGTAACTCAGTTGTCATCAGACTTAAATCTACCTGAAACCAACAGTGAGGATGACAAAAGCCTAGATCCTAGGGAAGAAATGGTTTCATGCACTCATGAAGCAGACACATCAAGCGAGGTTAGAAGGTCACTCAGAGACAGGAAGCCAAGACAGATGTTCACATATCCAAGATTAGGTGAGCCATCATTTCAGCCACAGCACACAGTAGCTACACTCGCCTCACCCTCCATATGTGCATGTATGGCTGCTCATTACATTCCACCACAAGCAAGCTTTGTGCCGTACATCCCATACACACACACGCCTTACACATACACCACACCCCTGTTGTATTAAGTGTTCTTTGATGTATAGAAGCCTCTGTAAGAAGTTGGAGTTGCAAATGTCAGGAGCCATTTTATCTTGTCTGGGAGCGTGTGACACACAGAAATGTGTGATCACATTTTTGGATTGTTTCTTTGAAAATTGTGAAAGGGAGTGAGGTTTTGTGAGAAATTTGGTTTTAGTGTAGTTCCACATTTTGCCAGCAGGGGGACAGCCTCCTGGTGAGACAGCTCAGTGTGTTCAAAAGCCCCCGTCTTCAGAACGGCAGAAGCGAGGGAAGGAGACACACTTTCTCTGTTTGTCTCATTATTTTCCTGTTATTTACAGGTTAGTATATGTCACTAAGCACACCTTTTGTAGTTAAATTAAAGCAACATCCTAACGTGCTATACCAGGAAGTGTATTTTGTTTGCTTAAGAGTCTGTGAAATACTTTTGGTTGTGATGCTAATTTGTGTTAGCTTAGCTCATGTGAGTAGTGGAAGACACTAAAAGTCCACCATAGCTGGTTCTTAAACTCCCATTATCTATTGGTTAACTGTAAAAGGCTCCTGTACATCCCTTAACAACAGTCAGAAGTTGTGAGAAGCTGTTATTCACGTGTTTATACCGGTTAAAAAAGTAGAATGCTAACTCTGCTAGCTTAGCCGTTTTTCCATTGGTTTCCTCTTTTATTAAGCTAACATAATGCTAAGCGAGGATTAGCATCCTCTTTACCAGGTTAACTGGAAGTCTATAAAGGGCTTACATGCAGCAAATAAGAGCATTTAAGTTTACCCAGAAATGCATATATTTTATTGAGCCTGTGTCATGGAAAAAGAAGACAGGACTGTTTTATTTATAGTTTTGGACCACATTGGTATGCATTTTTATTTTTCAAATTAATTTGCATATGTTTTGGCAAGTGGATAATTTTGTATTTTTTTTAAGGCAAACATGTTACAAACAGTGAACACGTAGCTGGAATACAGTTTATTGTATAAAGGAAATACATTTGATTGTATAAAGAAAATAAACGGCAGAAGCGAGGGAAGGAGACACACTTTCTCTGCTTGTCTCATTATTTTCCTGTTATTTACAGGACAATCTGGCAACAGTCCTCTCGTACGGGGCCTGTTACAGATTCTTAGTGGCCCGTATTGGCTCTTCATATTTATTAAGGGCTGATCCCAAAAATCCTGCGATATCTGCGATGAGAGGAGGAATTGTCAGCACAATGTCTGATGGGAGACGGTGAGCCGGTGGCGTGATCCAGGGGAGTTGTGACCCACTACAAGCAAACGGGTGGCTGAGAGGGACCAGTGTTCGGAGGACCGGAGAGTCATTGCCATGGCGGACGGTGAACGGAAGAGCCTGGTGTGGGACATCAGGAAAGGCCTGTTTTCTCTCTCTGCGAGCAATCTTCTCCAGGTAGCGGTTGACATTGGCCCCATCACGGGCAAAGATTCAGCAGAGCTGTCGAGTGATGACACCGAGGGGTGTTTCGAGTACATCCACGCCTATATGTGCAGTAAGGAGCTTCTAGAGGCTGAGGACAGTGGGATGGGAAAATTATTGTACCTGAAGGATGTTGTTGATGGTTTTGTGAAGGCCCAAAATAGTGTTACAATGACTACTGATGCTGGTGACAGTACATATAGCGCCTCACCTGGTGCAGCCAGTGTAAACCGGACTGCTCCAGATAACCCGCAGTTAGTTACTTTGACAACGGGTGATGTTACCTTGGACCACGATGGTGTTTTACCAGACGATGTACAAAAAATGATCTCTGAGTATGAAGAATTGGGAAGGAGGTTACGAGCCTATGCAAGCATTCCTACCTCACCAGTAAATACACAGCCCAGGTTAACACAGCTTACTCATGTTGAGCAGCGCCCTCAGCCAGACACTGTTATACAGCCCAAACCTGAACAAGTAGTGACCCTGAAGAACCTTCCCTACATTCAGCGTCATGAGTTTAAAGTTCATGGGGGCCAAATTGGAGATCAGTCATCGGACATCACCTATAACAGCGTGTGCAGGCAGATTGAGGAGGGGATAAAAGACACTTTTACTGATTCTGAGATTGTGAGAGGTGTGTTGAGAATCATAAAACCAGGAATTTTCAAAGACATGTTAGTAAATAAGGAAGACATGACTAGTTGAGTTGAAGGGGTTCCTCCAATCACACTTAGGGGAGAGAAATAGCACAGAACTATTTCAAGAGCTAATGTGCGCAAAGCAGAATGAGCATGAAACACCCCAACAATTTCTCTATCGTGCCATTGGTCTGAAGCAACGACTCTTTTGGTTTGAAACAGTCAGGCAATGGAATCAAATATAGCCCAGACACAGTACAGGATGTGTTCTTGCACACAGTGTATCAGGGAATTGGACACAAACACTTGACATTCGCAGAGAACTGAAGCCCCTACTCTCAAACCGTACAGTTACTGATGAAACAATTCTGAAGCATGTCATGAGAGTAACGAATGATGAGAGTGAGCGACAGCGTAGGCTAGGGTCAGCTCATCGCCCAAAGTATACTACTGCACATGGTGCACAAGTTGAAGGAAGTAAAGACTGTAAAGCAGCCAAACATGGGGAGATGTTTGAACAGAAAGCTAAGACAGACAGTACAGCAGCTTTCAGAGAAAATAGATGTTCTCACTAAGTTAGTCGACTCATTAACAGACACAGTACAAAAGGGACACGCATGTCACTGTCCCGCTGACAGACCCAAAGTAATGACAAAAGAGAAAATCTATGGTTGCCCAAAGTGTGTGCAGGACGGCGTAAGAGATTGCAAACACTGCTTTTTGTGTGGTGAGCAAGGCCACAGAGCTATAGGTTGTCAAAAACGTCCGAAACAGCAGGGAAACGAGAACCGGTTGCTGTCGTGGGACAAGCAGTAACCGATGCCCTTTCCAAGTCCCACCAAGCAGAGGCGCAAGCTATATTAAGCAGTGGCCGCACCACTAGTGAGACTAACAGGCTGGGACAGCCTATGAAACGAGTAATGGCAACAAAAGATGCAGATATGAGAAAACTGCTGCCAACTTGGTGCGTAATGTCACACCAACTACCAACGATCCTCTCACTAAACTGATAGGCAGGAAAGCTTTAGCTAAGTGTATCCTCAATGGCCTTTCCGTAAATGCTCTTGTGGACACTGGCGCTCAAGTCAGCATGATAGGCAGGTCCTGGAAAGATGAGTACCTACCTGACCTAAACATTCACCCCCTGTCTGAACTTGACGAGCTCATGGGAGACAAAGAGAAGTTAGAAGTGTTTGCAGTTAATGGGGAGCTTATTTCCTTCGATGGTTGGGTAGTCATAACTGTAAACTTACCAGGAAATGAGGACCCAAACTTATCGATTAATGCACCTTTCCTTGTGAGTTCTGCACCTCTGGAAATGCCTCTCATAGGGTTTAACGTCATTGAAGTAGTGATACAAGGAAAGCCAGAAAGACTGGCGCCCACTTTAATTCAACTGTTGAGTGGAGCCATGTCCATCTCTAGTGACAGCAGATAACATTGTACACTTTGTCCAGACCAAGCAGACTGTTTCAGCTCAGGGATGTTTGAGGATAGGTCTGAAGGACAAAATTATCCCTGCAGGCAGTGTAACTTGGGTAAAGTGTAGGGTACCTCCCCAGCTCGACCCCTCTGACCCATTGGTGTGTGCATATGTTTTGGCAAGTGGATAATTTTGTATTTTTTTTAAGGCAAACATGTTACAAACAGTGAACACGTAGCTGGAATACAGTTTATTGTATAAAGAAAATACATTTGTATAAAGAAAATAAAGAACAGCAGAAGCGAGGGAAGGAGACACACTTTCTCTGCTTGTCTCATTTTCCTGTGTTTTACAGGACAGTCTGGCAACAGTCCTCGTACGGGGCCTGTTACATGTCTGCACATCCAATTAAAGTGTGTGTGTG
Organism: Thalassophryne amazonica; assembly: GCF_902500255.1. NCBI lineage: Eukaryota > Metazoa > Chordata > Actinopteri > Batrachoidiformes > Batrachoididae > Thalassophryne > Thalassophryne amazonica. The sequence goes on from NC_047105.1 coordinate 112,988,144, forward strand.
TGTGTGTGTGTTTTACATATAAAAATATGTACATACATAAAAATATTTGGGGGTTCATTTTAAACATCCTTAAAATTCCAATACTCTCTGTACATAGAGAAACTACTGTTGTGAAGGTGTAGGAACACGGACCCACAACAGGGGGCGTTAAATGAACGGACAATGGATAAGCCAAACAGTAACAATTTAATGTTGTGAAGTGCACAACGGAATACAGACAAATACAGTTTTGGTACCATAGACAGTCCATACCCCTCCCAGTCCACCAAATACTGGAACCCCCGGCCCTTCCGACGGACATCCAGGAGCCGGCGCACAGTCCAAGCCGGCTCCCCGTCAATGATCCGGGCAGGCGGTGGCGCCGGTCCGGGGACACAGAGGGGAGAGGAGTGGCAGGGTTTGAGTCTTGACACATGAAAAACCGGATGTATCCGCAGTGAAGCTGGCAGCTTCAGCTTCACTGCGGCAGGGCTGAGGACTTTTAGGATGGTGAAGCCTCCGATAAATCTGTCCTTTATGGGATTCCACTTGTAGGGGAATGTCTTTTGTGGATAGCCAAACCGCCTGCGCCGGCGGTCTGCATGGGCCTTAGCCCTCACCCGGGCTTTGAGCAGGGCAGAGCGGGCGGTACGCCACACCCGATGGCACCTTCTCAGATGGGCCTGGACCGAGGGCACCCCGACCTCTCCCTCCACCAACGGAAACAATGGGGGCTGGTACACCAAACATATCTCGAATGGGGAGAGGCCGGTGGCAGATGACACTTGGCTATTATGAGCGTACTCGATCCAGGCCAGATGGTCACTCCAGGCCGTCGGGTGCGCGGAGGTCATGCAGCGGAGGGCCTGCTCCAATTCCTGATTCATCCGCTCTGCCTGCCCGTTTGTCTTGGGGTGGTACCCGGACGAGAGGCTTACGGTGGCCCCCAGTTCCCTGCAGAAACTCCTCCAGACCTGGGAGGAGAACTGAGGACCACGGTCTGAGACAATGTCCGATGGAATCCCATGCAGACGCACGACATGGTGGACCAGGAGGTCTGCAGTCTCGTGGGCCGTAGGGAGCTTCGGGAGGGCCACGAAGTGGGCCGCCTTGGAGAGCCGGTCCACTATCGTGAGGATGGTTGTCTTGCCCTGGGATGGCGGGAGGCCCGTGACGAAGTCCAGGCCGATGTGAGACCAGGGGCGATGAGGCACGGGCAAAGGCTGGAGGAGACCCTGGGTTTTTTGGTGGTCTGCTTTGCCCCTGGCGCAGGTGGTGCAGGCCTGGATGTACTCCCGGACGTCGGCTTCCAGAGATGCCCACCAGAAGCGCTGCCGGACAACTGCCACGGTTCTTCGCACCCCTGGGTGGCAGGAGAGCTTGGAGCCGTGACAGAAGTCCAGGACTGCAGTTCTGGCTTCTGGTGGGACGTACAGTCAGTTCTTTGGGCCGGTCCCCTGGTCCGGGTTCCGTGTCAGGGCCTCCCGGACGGTCTTCTCCACATCCCAGGTGAGGGTGGCCACGACAGTGGACTCGGGGATGAGGAGGATGAAGCTCCTTCCAACAGGTGTCTCCACTCCTCGAGAGCCTCCTTTACCGCAAGAAGTTCCCGATTGCCGACGTCATAGTTCCTTTCAGCCGAGGTCAACCTGCGGAAAAAATAGGTACAAGGGTGGAGAACCTTGTTGGACTCCCTGCTCTGGGACAGCACGGCTCCTATCCCTGAGTCAGAGGCGTCCACTTCGACTATAAACTGGCGACTTGGATCGGGCTGCACCAGAACTGGCGCAGTCGAGAACCGGCATTTCAACTCCCTAAATGCGGCTTCGCACTGATCCGACTAGGTGAAGGGGACTTTTGTGGAGGTCAGGGCTGTCAGGGGACTAACCACCTGACTGTAGCCCTTGATGAACCTCCGGTAGAAGTTTGCAAAACCGACCGAGGAACTGTTGCAGTTTCCTACGGTTTGTTGGTTGGGGCCGAGCTCTCACCGCGCAACCTTGGCCGGATCAGGGGCGACGGAGTTGGAGGAGATTATGAACCCCAAGAAGGACAAAGAAGTACGGTGGAACTCGCACTTCTCGCCCTTCACAAACAGCCGGTTCTCCAACAACCGCTGCAGGACCTGACGTACATGCGTAACATGAGTCTCAGGATCCGGGGAAAAGATGAGTATATCGTCTAGATATACGAAGACAAACCGATGCAGGAAGTCCCGCAAGACGTCATTACCAAAGCTTGGAACGTCGCGGGGGCGTTAGTGAGGCCGAACGGCATGACCAGGTACTCAAAGTGAACTAACGGGGTGTTAAATGCCGTCTTCCATTCGTCTCCCTTCCGGATCCGAACCAGGTGGTACGCATTTCTAAGATCCAGCTTTGTGAAAATTTGGGCTCCATGCAGGGGCGTGAACACTGAATCTAACAGGGGCAGAGGGTATCAGTTGCGAACCGTGATCTCATTCAGCCCCCTGTAATCAATGCATGGACGGAGTCCGCCGTCTTTCTTGCCCACAAAAAAGAAACCTGCACCCATCGGGGAGGTGGAGTTCCGGATCAGCCCGGCAGCTAATGAGTCCCGGATGTAGGTCTCCATTGATTCTTGCTCAGGACGTGAGAGGTTGTACAGCCTGCTGGACGGGTACTCAACGCCCTGGATCAAATCAATGGCACAGTCGTACGGACGGCGCGGGGGAAGGGTGAGCGCCAGATCTTTGCTGAAAACGTCAGCAAGATCGTGGTACTCACTTGGCACCGCCTTCAGATTGGGAGGGACTTTAACCTCCTCACTAGCTATCATACCAGGCGAAACCGAGGATCCGAGACGTGGAAGATTTCGCTCCACTGAGCCACAACCCCAGACGGCCAATCAATCCGGGGATTGTGTTTTATCATCCAAGGATACCCCAAAATCACACGGGAGGTAGAAGGTGTTACATAAAACACAATCTCCTCCCTGTGATTTCCAGACACCACCAATGTCATTGGCTGTGTCTGGTGTGTGATTAATGGAAGAAGGGTGCCATCTAGTGCCCATACCTTCAAAGGTGAAGGTAGAGCCACTAGAGGGAGCCCGACTTCCCTTGCCCATCTGCTGTCCAGCAGATTCCCCTCCGACCCCGTGTCCACCAGTGCTGGGGCGTGAAGGGTTAGATCCCCACTCAGGATCGTGACTGGGATGCGTGCAGATTTTTGGGGTCTCCCCGCGTGGGTATTGTGACCCACCCTTAGCCCAGTCTCTAAGGACGAGTGCTACTGTATTGACCATTTGGGGCAGTTTTCTGCGTGTGCTCGGTTGAGCTGCAGTGAAAACACTCCCCACGGAACAGCCTCCTTTGTCTCTGATCTGATCGCCTTTTGGCCATGCTCGTTTCCATAGCAACGTCACCAGGGGGAGCTCTCGTCACGTGGAGTGCCCTGGCTGTGGAGCGTGGGGAAGACGGCTCCCTTTCGGACCCGGGAGAAAGAGGGACGGCTTGTGCCTGACCACGCCCTTCGTCTCGCTCCCGTCGGTGTTCTGTTAATTGCTTGTCTAACCGTATAACTAGGTCGATAAGCCCGTCTAAATCCCGTGGCTCGTCCTTCGCCACCAGGTGCTTCTTAAGGACCAGAGACAGTCCATTTACAAAGGCGGCGCGGAGCGCAACAGCATTCCAGCCGGCTCGCGCTTCCGCGATGCGGAAGTCGACTGCATACTTCGCTGCGCTCCGACACCCCTGTCTTATCGACAGCAGCACGCTTGAAGCGGTCTCGCCTCTATGAGGGTGGTCGAACATCTGTCTAAACTCCCTCACAAACCATCCTCCATCCTCCGATTGAGAATCACACTCTGCTCGGTGACTAAGTCCAGCCGAGCAGTGAAAGCGGTTAAGATTTGCTGCAGCTCACCTAACACGCCTCCTGCTGACGCCTGTGCACCTCACTCTTCCATTGGCTGTTCAAGCGATGGTTGACGCCCCTCGGGATCCATGACGCTGGCCGAGAAATCCTGTTGTGAAGGTGTAGGAACACAGACCCACAACAGGGGACGTTAAATGAACGGACAATGGATAAGCCAAACAGTAACAATTTAATGTTGTGAAGTGCACAACGGAATGCAGACAAATACAGTTTTGGTACCACAGACAATTAAATGTTGAGTGACGTGTGGGCAGGCTTGAGGATAGGAGACGTCCGTCCTGAACCGAGCCAGATCCCACACGGCCCTCAACGCCAACGGATCTGAAGAACACCGGAGCCGCCAAGTCCTGGAGCCCCAGGTGGCCACCGTCTCCAGCTGTCAGACCGGGTACTGCTGGCAGAGAACAGAAACAGTTTTGATGAGTGTGAGTTCGCACACTCAGTAATTCCACCGTCTGTGTTCTTATGGGAGGGAGCACCTCCACCTCCAATCACACACTCGTGCAGCTCCTGTCTAACCACTTATCTGGTTGGAGTGTGAAGCGAAGCCGTCGCTGATCACACCAAACGCCAATCCAGCAGATAAGGCACACCACAGGAAAGCAGCTTCAAAAAGAGTTCAGACTATGACACAGTTTTAGATACAGCAGAGAATTACCTCCAAGGTAGCTGATTTCTCAGCGGGGAGGTGGAGATGCAGTCCGGCCTTTGTGGTGGTGGTGATGTGGATGAGTGACAGCTGGTGCTGATGACGAGTGACAGCTGTCACTCCCGGTTGCTATGACGCCCTCTCGTGCTTGAAGCCTGCACTTCAAGCAGGGCGCCATCTGGTAGTGGTGGGCCAGCAGTACCTCCTCTTCAGCGGCCCACACAACAACTACACCACTATGACTCTTTCTGGCCACTGCTCATCTGTGAAGTTCCAATTATCATAGAGGTGCAACTTAGCTAAAATTTCTATAAAAACTGTTTATTTTGTGACAAAAGCATGGAATTTGGCACCCATATTCTAAATAAACTGTTTATTTTCAGATATGGAGCCATACTGGAGCTGACCTCTAATGAGCTACAGGAGTCAGTAAAGCATTACATGGGGGTCAAAATTTAATAATGCTCCAATTTATGTTAATAGCATTTTTAAAAGGAATAGTTTGCACCATCTGTCACGCTTAGTTATCATGTTATGGGGTAAGATATGTCATTGTGCCATTTCTGTTTTGTGGCTTCGTCTCGCATAAGGAAAAGTGATGCCTTTTCTCTCAAACCTCTGCTGTTATGCCTTGAGGATATTAAGGCCTGAATGACCCTAAATTTCCTTAATTTTAATGATAAGAAAACAGGTGATTGTGTTTGGACCTAGCAGTTCCTATGTACCCTCCCCTGTTGATTTGGGTCCACCGGCAGCTTATGCGGAGAGTACTGTTACTAATTTGGATTTTAAGATGGACAGAGATTTTAAATTGGATCGCCAAATTAGTGCAGTAATTAGGTCAAGTTTCTTTCACCTAAGTTGAAGTCTTTCTTTGCACATCAGCACTTTGAAACAATAATCCATGCCTTCATCACCTCTCAGCTGGATTACTGTAATGCACTTTATTTTGGAGTTAGCCAGTCCTCCATTGCATGTCTCCAGTTAGTTTAGAATGCTGCCGCTCGTCTGCTAATTGGAGTACAAAAGAGTGAGCACATTATACGTTACGTATCCTGGCTTTCCTCCATCGGCTGCCTGTGCACTTTAGAGTTCATTTAAAGATCCTTTAATTTGTTTCTAAATCTTTAAATGGCCTCGCCCCGCCTTACCTCTCTGAGCTACTTCACCTCATACCCCTGCACGCTGATCAGCTGACCGGAGGTACCGAGGTCCAAGCAAACGCTCAGAGGGGATTGATCATTTTCTGTTGCAACTCCAATTAGAGACATTTGTCACAAAATGCCCCGCGCGCAGTACTATTTTCCATGTAAAGTGCAGTAATATGTACATGTGTGGGGTAGGTATTTGGTTGAACCCTCATGTGTTTGATGTAAACTGGGATACAGAGTGCAAAAATTGGAGATTGACATTATATTTATTCAGAGGATGTGGCCAATAGTCAGTAGCCTTCGAACAAAAGCAACGATTGGTACTTTTTTAAAAGTAGGTCAAGGTCACTGGCCTTCAAACCCATGTGAAGTACTCCTCCAAGGCATGTACCCCGCAAATATGAAGTTTTTGCAACAATAGGTGCTGAGGTACATTGCGGCGAACAAATTTCAGGTGAAGGATTTGATAGTTGTGACCATTGGTGACCTTAAAAAGTAGGTCAAGGCCACTGACCTTCGAACCCAAGCAAAGTACTCCTCCAAGGCATGTATGCACCAAATATGAAGTTTCTGCGAGCAATGGGTGCCAAGCAATGTTGTGGCAAAGGATTTGACAGTTGTGGCCACTGGTGACCTTGAAAACTAGGTCAAGGTCCCTGGCCTTCGAACGCATGCGAAGTACTCCTCCAAGGCAAATACCCACCAAATATGAAGTTTCTGTGAGCAAAATGTGCCAAGCTAACTTGGGGCAAAGGATATGACAGTTGTGACCATTGGTGATCTTCAAAAGTAGGTCAAGGTCACTGGCCTTTGAACCCAATGCGAAGTACGACAAGGGATGTACCCATCAAATATGAAGTTTCTGCGAGTAATAGGTGTTGAGCTACGTTGCGGTGAAGGATTTGAGAGTTATGACTACTGGTGTCCTTCAAAAGCAGGTCAAGGTCACTGGCCTTCGAACCCATGCGAAGTACTCTTCCAAGGCATGTACCCACCAAATATGAAGTTTTTGCAAGCAATTGGTGCCGAGCTACATTGCGGCGAACGAATTGCGGCCGGACAGACAGATGGACAGACGAACAGACAGACGGATGGACAGACAACCCGGATCCTATATGCCCTGCCTAATAAACATTAGTTAAGGGCATAATAAATATTAGTTCATTTAGAATATGTGTGCCAAATTCCATGCTTTTATCACAAAATGAACAATTGTTTTGCTATGCTGCGCCGCTACCACTGTGGAGAGCTTTGAGAGAAAGATAAATCACTTCCTGCACAGGTGGTTGGGCCTGCCGCGAAGTCTCAGCAGCATTGCTCTTTATGGGCATAACACAAAGCTACAGCTTCCATTTAGCAGTCTAGAGGAGGAGTTCAAGGTCACAAGAGCCAGAGAGATCCTGCTCTACCAAGAACCAGTGATACCAAGGTCGCTTTAGCGGGAGTGGAGGTCAGAACAGGAAGAAAGTGGCGCACCCAGGAGGCAGGCAACAGAGCTGAGGCAAGGATGCAATACTCTCACGGGCACAGCGGCAACTGGGAGGTCCAGGTTCTGGAGTATCCCAAAACCTTGCTATCCTAGCTATAGCAAGGCTGGGGGAAATGAGAGGCAGAAGCTCATCCAGGAGGAGGTGCATGCAGAAGTGGAAGAGATTCACTTCAGCAGGATGGTGAGCATGGCCAAGCAGGGAGCCTGGACCAAGTGGGTGCATATGACTAGCTGGAAGATCACCTGGCCAGAACTTTGGAGAATGGAGTCAGACAGATTCAAGTTCTTGGTCCAGTCGGTATATAACATCCTACCATGTCCGTCCAACCTGGTCACCTGGGGCCTGGCAGACACACTGGCTTGCTAGTTCTGCCAGAAGAGTGGGCCATTGGAGCACACCCAAAGCTGCTGCCCAAAGGCTTCAGGAGAGGGGTGACATTGTTGCCTCCATGACCTGGTTCTGCAGGCAGTAGCAGATACCATCTGCACCGGCATCACCTCCAACCAGTGGCAACACCCTTCAACATGCTCCATCGCCTTTGTTCATGCCATGGAGAATCCACAATCCAACTGAAAACGCAGGGTGCGCTGCTCTCAACGGCAAGGGATCGACAACTCTTGGTTGATCTTGGCGGGCAGCTGAAGTTCCCTGAGACCAGAGTTACCACTCCTAGGCCAGACATACTCATGATGTTGAGGCAACCAAGCAAGTGGTGTTGCTACAGTTAATAGTCCCCTGGGAAGTCAGGATGAAAGAGGCCCAAGAGAGGAACAGAACCAAATATGACTCTCTTGTAGCAGAGTGTAAGAGGCAGGGGTGAAAGGCTCACTGCAAACCTTTTGAAGTGTGTTGTACAGGCTTTGCAGGACTTTCTCTATATCGGGCGGGTCCTAAGACTTTTAGGTATCTGTGGAACACAGAGACAAATTAAAATGAATTAAGAGGGGTGATGAGTGGCGAATTTAGCTACGTGGTCACAAGTCAGGATCTGATCCCCCCCGGCTGGGTCACCCAGAGGAGGATGTCTGGTGCTAAGACTCGAAACACCTGATGATCCCGTGTTTACCACTGACAATGTGTCCAGATTGCACCACAAGGTGTATTACACGACTGAGCAAAGTTTAGACATGAAACACTTTGTGTTTGACTGCTTTGACATATGTCACAGAAGTCCATATCTGGACTCCTGCTGGAGTTCTTGGAGACCTCATGCACAGGAGGCATAACAAACTGATGACATACATATTTTTCGACTGTGACCATCAGAGGGCACTACAGAAACAGTTTTGCAGTTGTTGCACAATAAAAGCTTCAGCAGCAGCCTTTTTAAAAATAATATCAAAATTCTCCCTATCACATACAGTGCGAACCCAAAATGCACTGCTTCATCAATTTTTATTTTATTTTATTTATTTATTTATTTTACAATAGGGTTGGATGATAGACACTTGTTTTATCAATGCCCAAAATAGCTTTGTCCTCCAATATTGCCCTATTGTGCACCAGCACCCACTTTGGTATGATGATTATGGAGGAGCTCAGCCAAACTGTATCTGATCCACTTCCACAGGGCGGAGACTTCTGCAGTCTGTATGCTTTGTGCACTGATACTAGTGCGATGGAGGGTGATGAAATTAAACATTGTGGAATTCTGTCGCCATCTAGTGGACACAATGGATGATGAGCAGTTTGGCTGAAGGGCCTAAAGGAAAGCCAGTATTTCTTGACTCACTCATCTTCAACTGCTTACTTCAATTAAGGGTCACGGGGCGCTGGAGCCTATCCCAGCAGTCATAGCATGTGAAGCAGGGTCCACCTTGGACAAGACACCAGTCAGTCACAGGGCCACATATACGTAGACAAACAAACACATTCATACCCACACGCACATTTTAAAGTTTTCAGTCCACCTCATCTGCATGTCTTTGGATGTGGGAGGAAGCCAGAGCACCCAGAAGGAACCTACACAAACACTGGGAGAACATGCAAACTCCACACAGAAAGGCCACAAGTGGGAATCAATCCCATGATCTTACTGTGAGGCAACAGTGCTAACCACTAATCCACCCTGCTAACCACACTTTCATAATGGCTTCACTTCAAACAATGAAACTGTCACTCTTCAGGCTAAACGTTCACATCTGAGAAAGTCATATATGAGACAGTTTCATGTGTGTGAAACTATTGTATTTGAAAAACAGAATGATGTGTATTCTGTCCTCACACAGGCGTACTGAACTACGCTAGACAGATAGCGAACAAAAAGACTTCAGACTGTTGAAAAGTGCCTTCATCTTTTACGTACGAGGGTAGGCTGAACAGTTCTAAGGCACACCAAGAAAGAGAAATGCCATTTCAATAAAACTTGGCATGCAAAGTTCAACTCTTCTGATGACTGTGTTTTTTTTTCTTCCAGGTTGTGAGGTAGTTTGTAGTTCATAGCCAAGTTTGAATGTTCGTGGTAGAGGGAAACGGCAAAAATGGACAAAATGTGGCATCGCGGTGTGATTAAGTACCTGCATAAGAAGGGGTTAAAGCCCAAGGACATTCATGCGGATATGGTTGCTACATTAGGGGATGAAGCTCCCTCCATATCTACAGTGCAGAAGTGGACAGCTGAATTTAAGAGGGGCAGAGAGAGCCTTGAAGACGACTCAAGGTCTGGGTGGCCTGCAACAGCCACAACCCAGAAAAACATTGACCTTGTTCATGAAATGGTGATGGACGACAGACGATCGACGATTAATCAGCAAGCAGATGCTGTGGGAATATCCCGTGAGAGAATTGAACAAATTCTGCATGAAGAACTTGGAATGTCAAAGGTGTCAGCTCGGTGGATGCCACGTCTTCTGACACCTGATCAGAAACGCACCAGGCTAGTCATGTCGAAGGCAAACTTGGCGCAATTTGAAGAGGATCCAGCCAATTACATGGAACGTTTTCTTACCCAGGATGAGTGTTGGGTTCACCACTTTGAACCAGAGACAAAAAAACAATCAATGCAGTGGAAACACCCAAGGTCACCACCTCCAAAGAAGGCCAAGGTTGTTTCGTCTGCGGGGAAGGTCATGGTTTCAGTTTTCTGGGATGCCAATCGCATTGTGTTCGTGGACTATCTTGAAAAAGGACAAACCATAAATGGACAGTACTATTCTAACCTACTGAGACAGTTATGCGAGGCTATCAAAAAGAAATGACCAGGAAAGCTGACGAAAGGGGTGCTGTTCCATCAAGACAATGCACCAGCTCACAAGTCAACAGTGGCCATGGCCACTATCCACGAGTGTGGATTCGAACTGGTAGATCACCCACCATACTCCCCTGACTTGGCACCCTCGGACTTTGATCTGTTCCCAAACCTAAAAAAAACTTGGCTGGGAAGCACTATCGGAGCAATGATGAGGTGATGGCTGCCGTTGAGGACTATTTTGATTCTCAAGATGAAAGCTTCTATGCCAAGGGAATCGAAGCACTCAAGCACCGCTGGAAAAAAAATGTGTGGAGTTACAGGGAGACTATGTAGAAAAATAACCCTGAATTTGTTCAATTCGACAACTGCATCATAGTCAGCCTTAGAACTTTTCAGCCTACCCTTGTAAAACTGAAAAATAAACACAAGGAAATATGTATCAATGTACACCTTGTAAATACATAAAGAATTCAAAATAAATACACGAATTAAAGGAAAATGCATAAAGCGGATTTCAATTCAACCAAAACATGTAGCATTTTTAACTTATAGGGCTGCATTTTTGATCATACAGGAACACATTGACCACAAAGCATTTTAACTGTAATAGCCCAACATTCACTCATATCCAGTAGACAGCAAGCAACACGCACAAACTAAGTTGCAACTAATATGACAACATTCATAAATCACTGACATAGAAAAACTCAAATATTTCTCATCAAAACAACGTTACACCACCATACATTTGGTAAGTTACGGACAAAGATACTCCAAGGCTTAAAAATGCAGATGAAACTGTCCATGTACTACACTGTGGAGACGCCATGCCTGACTGGCCAACTCCATACATACATACATTTTCTACACCCACTTACTCCAGTTATGGGTCACTGGGGGGCTGGACCCTATGCCAGTAGTCATAGGGTCTGAGGCAGGGCACAACCCGGACAGGACGCCAATCTGTCAGAGGGAAACGTATAGACAGACAAACACATTCACACCCGCACGCACACCTATGGAGAATTTAAAGTATCCAATTCACCTAACCTGCATGTTTTTGGATGTGGGAGGAAGCCGGAGCACCCGGAGAGAACCCACACAAACACGGGGAGAACATGCAAACTCCACAGGCCACAGGTGGCCATCAATCCCATGACCTTCTTGCTGTGAGGCAACAGTGCTAACCGCTAATCCACCGGGCTGCCCCTGACTGACTGACTCTAAAACAAAACCTTACTAACATCCGGTCACTAGGGGGCAGCAATAGAATAAAACTGAATCCAAACAGGCTTTTCTTTATGAACATCTCTCTGTATAACAGTACAATGTGTGATTTCATTGGATGCCAGTTCTGAAACAAGACTCAGTGTAGTTAGACCAGTAAATCCAGGACAGCAATAGCATATACATCCATCTATAACCGCTTACTCCAGGTAAGGGTCACCGGGAGGAGGGGCTAGAGCCTATCCCAGCATTCACAGGGCCTGAGGCACGGTATGCCCTGGACAGGACACCAGTCTGTTGCAGGGCCACATATAGACAACCATATTCACACCCATGGGCAATTTCATGTTTCCAATTCATATAACCTGCATTTCTTTGGATGTGGGAGGAAGCCGGAGAACCCTGAGGGAACCCACGCACACACGAGGAGAACAAACTCTACACAGAAAGGCCATGATCTTGGTCATGGTTGATCCCATAACCTTCTTGCTGTGAGGCAACAGTGCTAACCACTAACCTACCGTGCTGCCCAATAACATATATAATACATCATTACTAAAAACATATATCAACTGGATTCATTTTCTTTTTTATATATATATATAGACAACATATGGGATTATTTTGCTGTTACAAACATTGTATAAAATCAGGTTTGGAGGCACTCTCGCTGCTCGCAGACTCGTCAGATAGATAGATAGTCAGTTGGTCTATGGCTGATGCTGAGACCCTGATCCATGCATTTATCTCTTCTAGAATGAACTACTGCAATGTTCTATTTTCTAGTTTACCACAGTCCAACATTAGTGGTCTCCAATTGGTTCAAAATGCTGCAGCCAGACTTTTGACAGGAAGCAGAAAGTTCAACCACATTACACCCATTTTGGCGTCTCTTCACTGGCTTCCTGTCCCAGTGAGATCAGATTTTAAGGTTCTGTTACTATTCTATAAAATTGTTCACGGACTGGCACCTCCCTTCCTAGCTGACCTAATTAAACCTTAGCTGACCTAATTAAACCTTACGTACCGGCCCGGGCTTTGTGTTCTCAGGGTGCAGGACTACTTTGTGTCCCTAGGAGAAATAAAAAGTCTGTGGGTCACAGAGCTTTCTCTTATCGTGCCCCTGTTCTCTGGAATGATCTCCCTGCATCAATAAAACAGTCAGATTCTGTAGAGACTTTCAAGTCCAGACTTAAGACGCACTTATTTTCCCTTTCGTATGGCTAGCATACTGGCATAGTATAGTTATACGCTTTTTATTTTAATTAATTTTATTAGGAAACGGAGTGTGCCGCGGCATCAACTTTACCTAAATTCTGGGTCTTTTAGTGACGCTTAGGGCTAGTGACCGGCAATCACCTTAGTATTTCTTCCGTTTTTCTTGTTGTTTAATGCTGACAAATGATACTGTATTTCTTGTCTTTCTGATGCCTGATTCTGTTTTTCTCTCTGTTTAAGGTGCAGCTCCATCCAGAGATGGGTGTGGTATTTGTGCTGGAGACCCTCCTGTCCTATGCACCAACAGCATTATGTATATTTGTTTTGTGAATTATTTTGTAATTTGTGTCTGTAGCATGGCCCAAGCAGAGGGTTACCCCTTTGAGTCTGGTCTGCTTGAGGTTTCTTCCTCAGAGGGAGTTTTTCCTTATCCCTGCCGCTCTAGGGGTCTAGACCTTGCTAGTGTGAAGCGCCTTGAGGCGACTCTGTTGTGATTTGGCGTTATATAAATGAAAATAAATTGAAAAATTTGGTTATTAGCTTTCCAGCTGTCACCTTGCTGTGAGCACTGTCCTACATACACGTGTATGTAGGACAGTATATATATATATATATATATATATATATATATATATATATATATATATATATATATATATATATATATATATATATAGTGACCAATGAGTGATTGAACTGTCCATATGGGAAACTTCTAGAGACTTTTCAAAATGACACTTTACAAAACCAACCACAATATAGTATAACTGTAGACATTTTCATACAACAAAATAAATGCACCTCATATATTTTTGATAAATTTATTACCAAGCTGCATTCTTGATAGATGTGCTTGTGCTTAGGTAATCACCATCATCATCATCAGTTTAATGACATGCACTGACAAATCGAACACGGGCTGTAGTTCCTCAGTTGCCCATGAGGGGTCACCCTTTTTTCAATCTATTTCAGTTGCATTCAACGCTGCCTTCAGGTACTGGGGGAAATAGTGCTTTTAAATTAGATAAGCGCAGGGAAATAAAACAACTCTGTTCTTCACTCAGTCTTTTATTTGATTTGTTGTCATTCCATACCAGCCACATAATATCTAAAATAAATATGAATAAAAATGAAATGCGAGTCCTACAAATAAAAGATGCCTAAAAATTAAAATATACATTATAACATATTGTGCAACATAAACTAAAACATATTATAAAATCACTTTTGAGATAAGCTTATATACTTTAGTGAGGACTACACAATTAACTTTTAATAAATTCTGAATTACTTTTAAATGCATAATGAAAGACTGATGTGTTGAAAATTATTTTGAGATTGGATATGTGGTTTTGGAGTAAAGGTCTGCAAAATTTCCACAATAGGATTTGGATTTCTTATAGCATTTTAATGGGGAGCCCGTGATTTAAAGCAAAATATAATTGTGATGTATGCACATACTTCAAATTAGATTTTCTCAAAAAGTTGTGTGATGAAGTTTTTGTTCTTGTAGCAACACTTATGGACATTCACCACATTACAAATCTTTTATGCAAGTCTGTTCTACTTATTCAAATTCCAATTTTCCACAGAATCATTGCAGTAGATGATCTCATATAGATCCACATGTTGATTTGGCACAAGTTTAACCCAGATTGCCTTTCATAACACAGCCCCAGGTGTAGATGGAAAAGGGTGACAGGTGGCCTTGAACCAGGATCATTTCCCTTTGGAAGCAAGCCCAGCTTGCACCACTGTGCTTCAGTTTTTCCTGCAAGACGACTTTATCCTCTGAATCTGTCACACTTTTTTTTTTTTTTAAGTTTGAACTTACCCTTAGGTTTCTTAAAATAATAGTTTGATTTTCAAGAAGGGCACCAAAGTCAGATTACAAAAAATATTCTTATGTTAATACTAACAAACCCTGTCTGTGCAGTGTTCAGTGTGCACATATTTCTAAAAAGACACTAAAACACAGATTTACACCCTGAGTGTCCTCTCCCACACCATGTGGGTGTGTTTACACGAAACAGAATGACACAGTGGGCGTGTCTCTCAAAGCAAACAGGAACCTTGATATGGACTTCTGTGACATATGTCACAGAATTGTACAATGAGCTATTTCAGGAATGAATTGTGGGAGTTTGAGAATGTTTATCATGAAAATCCAAACAGACGTAACTATGAAAGGCAGATAAAAACTTCTTTGCATAATACGACCTCCTTAATGAATACAAATAATCCAAATTGTGTGTGTGTGTATATATATATCTCCTTTTAAAGACTTGAATTTGTTTTTGCTTTTCATATCACTACAAATTAAAAATAAAAAAGGTATTTTGAAGTTAAAGTGATTATGACAATCATCAAATGAACCAATAATGAAAAGAATAATTAATTTCAGCACTATGTTAATTTTACAAAAAAATCGCTATTATTTTTCTTTAAATAATTGATTGCTTTTATTTTGAACAAAGTGTTTCATAGGCTTATAGGTTATAGAAACAAGGCATAAATTTAATCTATTTCACTACAGTCCATGCATATTTGTTTTAAATGTATATCTTATTTATGTTCATTCATTTTAGTCGACGCAGTAACAGAACAACTCACTGTAGAATATTGCGACTGCAGTGGTAGAATTTCCAAGGGTACCTGAAAGCACCTTAATTTGTGGTTCACCCCTCCTTTACTTGCCAATCCCCCTTTTTTTTTTCTCGCCTGAGGAGAAGTGGTCAGTGAACGCACCATCACTGCTCACCGGCTGCATGTGCGCACGAGACCTGCGCGCGAGAGCAACCTCAAACTCAACTATTGACTTTTTGATTGTTTGTTTAATTACATGGAGTAACTGCACAGATTTCTCTTGCCACTCCGTTAATCTGTAGACGAGTAAACTGGAGAAAGTTGGACACTTGAGAGGAAATTCGCTGGAAAGAGTGATGTGAGGTGGTGGAGGAGTAACGTTTTTGTTTTTGCGGATTGCGGACGAACTGGATCTTGTGAATGAAAGCGGTTTTAAAGTTGGTGACTGGAGCGACGGCGTGAAGCAGTTTGTAGATTAAACACAGGTGAGTAAATTTACAGTCTGCCTGTAACGCAGTCTTTATGTTTGCGGAGGTTTTTGCACTTGTTTTGCTTATAAGCTGCTGTGAACTTCCGTTAGCTGAACGATTCAAATCGGCTTTATCACTGTGTTTACATACAAACTTCTCTCTCTCCTTTTTTAAAGCGAGCTAACGCTAAGTTGAGCGCCGTGATTCATAATGTGTCCACTTTTACTAATTGACGCAGTTGCTGTTTTTAATAGAGCCATGAGATTTAATTCATAAACCAAAACCGTAAGCAGGGGCGCGTCTAGAGTTTGTTGGGTCCTTTGGCAAAAATTTACAGCCCTCCCCCCTCCCCTCCAATCAGCATGTTAGAGGTTTGTAGCTTTATGTTTTTTCTTGTCTGTCATCATGTCATTACCTTCACATTTTCCTCTCTTTTTCTACTCTAAGCGCCAGTCTTTTTGATTCGATGGCATGTTGGCTATTGCGCCACCGGGCTGAGTATGAGACGGCCCTGAAATACTTTATGAAGTCAAAAACAAATGGAAGTGGCAATGGGTTGCCGCGAACTTTACACCGAGCGCCCTCTGGTGGCCCCTTTTTGGCCGATGAAAACATCGCTGAGCTCAATGCAAATACATTTACAATTAGAATGTGCAATATAACGTGCAAATACAATCCCTAGCTATTCTTACTTGCTACTTTTTTTAATGTTTTAAGAATTGGAATATAATATATGACATACCTTACTTAATTTTCATGTAACTTGGTCACTTTTCAAAGGGGTTAGACTCGTCAGTAAAGTCAGTTTAATGTACAATAATTCATTTCAGGTCAGCTTGGTGTATAAATCTCATCCTTCCAGGTAGTGAGAGCCGTCAGCTGGCTGTTAGAAGCAAACTAGAGACAAAACCAAACAAGCTGATTTCAGTAGGCAGTCAGTGCAGCCCGAGGTTGTTTTCATCAGGCGGCCAGTCGAGGAGGTATGAATTCTCACCTTCGGATTGGCCACTTCACTGGAATTAACGTGGCTCTGCAGCAACCCATAGGGCTGCGCACATACTTTCACGAGCGCCACTAGCTTAGTGCCAAAATCACAGAGATGTCACTCCAACAAGAGTGGCACGCTGAGCAGAGTGGGCAGCGCAGTCTCCTTTGAACCCCTGCATGGGATTTGACCCCATCCAGGGACAGTCTGCACAAACACGGGAGAAACTAATCCCCGGGTGGAGTGTGGGAGTTTCAGCACAAATCATTCAGCTCGGCTCAGTAAACCCAAAAGCATACTCGCGTCCACCTAGCAGATGTGCCAATTGAAGACGTGCATGTTTAAAATCGTTTCTGCTGAAACCCCCATCCTCCGAATGGTTTGTGCTGACACTCCCACTCTGCCCGGGGATTAGTCTCTCCTCACAAACAGCATCATTTCTAATGGAAAAAGGATGTACTGTTTTGGTTATGGCTGCAGTCATATCAAGGCAGCCGAGAAAAGTGCAGTTTTTTTTGGTTCCCTGTGGAGAAGGGAAGACGAGGCAAATGGGGGAGGTTGTGTCGGTAAGTGTTAGCTTACGCCCCTAGCCTGCGCAACCACCACGACATGTTTGAGCTCCAGGTCATAAACAAACTGCAACACATGGCCGCTTTCCACCGCATCATCACTTTTTCTTTGCATTTTCACTTTGTTGCCATGTAATTTGCCGAAAAACCCAGAGAAAGTGTCATATTTCTACTGTGGACAGACGGGGGCTGTCCCTGGATGAAGAAAAATTGCGTCATATGTGTTATATTTTACCCCTTTGGCACCGCCCTTAAACAAGACTGCGGTGCCCAGTTCGTACGTATCCATATTATTAACATTTGTTTGTAGTGCAGCCTTGTTATGGGTAGGGGTTAGGATTAGTGGTTGTGGTAACGTAGTTTAGGAATCTATGTATCGATAGCAAATACATGTACAAGTACGTAACCTCACGATCACTTGACCTATATTGATCAATGACAGAGACACTATGCACCAATAGTCCATGGATGTCACCACAGATTTTGAGTGGAGCGTCTAGCTCCAGCAGGATTGGCTAACTGAGGAAGATGACCAACGATTTAATGCACAGGCATGTTTTTTTTTTTTTTTGTAATATTAACGATTAAATGCTCCAATATTAACATCAACTTAGCATTAATTAAAAAACAGAGTTTTCCTCTTATGTAGGGCGGCCCCTATGAGTTGTTGACACCCCAAGTATTTGTCTAACTGATGGGTAGCTCTGACTATAGTTTCTAGTTTTCAGCCCCCTAGAGGCCTGGGGCCCTAAGTAGTTGTCTGGCCTATGTTAACATGCGGCGCCTCCGGTCTGAGGCACTGCCAGTTAGTGATAAAGTTGAGTGTTCTCATTGAAACATCAGCCCAGAAAGCTATGTAACATTTAAAGTAATTTCTCTCTTCCTCCCCCCTGCAGCTTTTTAAAAATCCCTTTAACTCTAAAGTGAAAATGACTCTCTGCAATATGCTCTAATGGAGATTTTTATAAACCTATCTCTTTGGCTGCCGTAACAGTAGTCATCAGTCTAGTTTTCCGGCTGCTGTTATCAATTACTTTTAATCATCTGATGGAAAAAAAAATATAGCCTGCATAATATAAACTAATCCTTACCAGGCTACCTTAAGCTAATAAACTGAAAAACTGCACCAGCTTCACCATGTGATTCCATTGTCAGCAGAATTTAAAATGAAGTCATGTGATCACAACTTCCAGCTGTCAGTATTTCCAATAATGGAAAAATAGATTGAGTGTAATTGTTCTCCCTTGTTGGAAAGATAAGCCACTCCATTTAAAAAAGGCTGTGGCTATTTTTACGTGACGGTAAATGAACAGCTACAGGCTATTTTTACGTGACTATTTTTATGTGGCACGTGTGTACATCTTGAGAACTCCCACCTTACATTTCTTACTCATTCAGGATTTTTTTTTAAAGTAGAATTTGTTTGGATTAAGCTTGTTAAACTCAGTCATTTATGTATTCATGGCAGCAGCACACTGAAATGCTGTAGTCAGAAGCTTCCTAAAATTTATTCAAGTCAACTGGGCTCCATGTTCAGCAGGAAAATGTTTTGCAACTCATCCAAGTGGCTTCATCAGGCTTCACCAGTTTTTTTAATTAAAAAAAGTTTGAACCTATTGTGATTTCATTGTTGTCCTACATGTGAGCGGTAGTGTAGTTTTTCAGTAGAAGTCAATGCAAGCAACAAATGGGGGATCATCAGCACACGGTTCAGGGACTTGATATTGTTTTTTGAAACTTGACATTGTTTTTAATACAGTCACTTGTGTCAACAATATTTTATTGTTGACTAATTTTCACTTGGTTAGGGTCACAGAGGGTGGGGCTGCCACAGTGACAATGTGTGACCTTTGTGGCTTTGCGTCCCATGGGTAATGGTCTGTTCTTGCAGTGAAGTGGTCATCTTAAACCATGACCATCTGCTCCTGTTGGCTCATAAATGAAGTGATGGCTTAGTATAAGCCAGGAAATGAGATTTAGTCTCCCCTCCCATTCATGATGTTTGCATTTGTTCATTTATCTCTGATTGGCTTGCATTGACAAAATTTGGATGTGCATACGAGGGCTGTCAATAAAGTAAGGGTCCTTTTTATTTTGTTCAAAAACTATATGGATTTCATTCATATGTTTTTACGTCAGACATGCTTGAACCCTCGTGCGCATGCGTGAGTTTTTCCACGCCTGTCGGTGACGTCATTCGCCTGTGAGCACTCCTTGTGGGAGGAGTCGTCCAGCCCCTCGTCGGAATTCCTTTGTCTGAGAAGTTGCTGAGAGACTGGCGCGTTGTTTGATCAAAATTTTTTCTAAACCTGTGAGACACATCGAAGTGGACACGGTTCGAAAAATTAAGCTGGTTTTCAGTGAAAATTTTAACGGCTGATGAGAGATTTTGAGGTGATTCTGTCGCTTTAAGGACTTTTCACAGTGCGAGACGTCGCGCAGCGCTCTCAGCCGCCGTCGTCAGCCTGTTTCAAGCTTAAAACCTCCACATTTCAGGCTCTATTGATCCAGGACGTCGTGAGAGAAGAGAAGTTTCAGAAGAAGTTGGTTTCAGCATTTTATCCGGATATTCCACTGTTAAAGGAGATTTTTTTTAATGAAAGACGTGCGGATGGATCCGTGCGTCGGGATGCAGCCGAAGCGGTGCGGCGGCACAGGAAAAACACCTCCGTGTTGATAACCATTTGTAAAATCCAGGCGGCTTTTGATGACTTTCAGTGGAGTGAGTATATGAGAAATTGTTTAACAGGCAGGACATGTTCCAACTTGTCCTTAAGGCTTTCAACAGAGGTGTTTTTCCTGTGGCGGAGCGTTGCGGCGGCTGTGTCCCGACGCGCAGACCCGTCCGCACGTCTTTCATTAAAAAAATCTCCTTTAACAGTGGAATATCCGGATAAAATGCTGAAACCGACTTCTTCTGAAACTTCTCTGTTCTCTCACAACGTCCTGGATCAATAGAGCCTGAAATGTGGAGGTTTTCAGCTTGAACAGGCTGACGACGGCGGCTGAGAGCGCTGAGCGACGTCTCGCACTGTGGGAAGTCCTTAAAGCGACAGAATCACCTCAAAATCTCTCATCAGCCGTTAAAATTTTCACTGAAAACCAGCTTAATTTTTCGAAGCGTGTCCACTTCGATGTGTCTCACAGGTTTAGAAAAAATTTTGATCAAACAATGCGCCAGTCTCTCAGCAACTTCTCAGACAAAGGAATTCCGACGAGGGGCTGGACGACTCCTCCCACAAGGAGTGCTCACAGGCGAATGACGTCACCGACAGGCGTGGAAAAACTCACGCATGCGCACGAGGGTTCAAGCATGTCTGACGTAAAAACATATGAATGAAATCCATATAGTTTTTGAAAAAAATAAAAAGGACCGTTACTTTATTGACAGCCCTCGTAGACTCGCTTTTCTGTTTTTGTCCTTCAGTATTGACTGTGCTTCTGTTGCGATTGATTTCATTGTATTGTATTTGCAAATGATGTCTGACTTGTCACTTAAATTTATAAACACCTAAGGGTGTAATAATTTCACTGATGCAAATTTGAAGTCGATTTTAAAGTAATGGAGGTGACTTCGTCGATACACTGACACCTGAATTGCTCTAAATCTACTATGAGCAGGGGTCGGCTCCTTCAAAGGCTGCATCTCTTGACCACATGCGTTATAGTGGTGCGACTACGCTGTCCCATTTTTAAGGATGGGTATTGCTAATAGTTTTTTCTATTGATTCCTCTTATTGATGCAATTCCTTATCTTATCTATTCCCTTATTGATACCTCCTGTGAATTTTCTGCCTACTAAAAGTAGGCTTTACATGTTTTCTATGTCAGCAACATTTTATTGAGTCTTCAAGTAAATAAATATGAAATTGTTCACTGGATCCTTGATCTCTGGACATAAATAGAAATAAACAAAATCTGTAGTTTTGTCAAAACCATTTCCTTTCAGATATTAATGAGACAAATGTAACTCCATAGCCTCTGAGCTAAGCTCTTGCAGCTGGGTGTGCTGCACGTCAACATCAATGTAATTCATAATGATCGGTGGACGTCATTTTTGGGAGAAAAAAAACGGTTATGGTCTGGTGTAGTTTGTTGTCTGTATTACAACATTTGGAAAGAGGTGTCATTTGATTTAAAACGGTG
This sequence comes from Thalassophryne amazonica, assembly GCF_902500255.1. Taxonomy (NCBI): domain Eukaryota; kingdom Metazoa; phylum Chordata; class Actinopteri; order Batrachoidiformes; family Batrachoididae; genus Thalassophryne; species Thalassophryne amazonica. The sequence goes on from NC_047105.1 coordinate 113,009,703, forward strand.
ATTCGCTTTAAAGATAATAATTCTGACCAGACTCTATCCTTGTAACTTGACTCAGCAGAGAGCGGCGCAGCATTTGGAGCTGTGCAAACAGAATGGAGGATGATTCTCTTTTCTTGCCCACAACAAGGCAAGACTCCCAGTTAGTGACTTTAATCCGCACAAAGGTGACTCACGATTGACATCTTTAAATGGCTTTGAGAGGGGTTAATGAAGAAATTCGGGACCTGCCACTTTTGAAAACCAGTGAAGCAGAGAACCAATGAAGGAGCGGCTCAGAGCGCTGCTTCATTGTTTCAAGCAGAACCACTGCAGAAGCAGTTGATTGCAGACCTGAAAGAAGTGATCGTTGTCCTGATAAACACCCTTAAAAACAGCGGCCGCTCCGGCGTAATGTGAACTGAAGGACTGATAAGGGAATTGTTAAGCAGAAAGACTGTTGATGTTGGTGGATCGAATCATTTCTTAATGATTCTTGAAAAGAGGTTTTCAATACCCAACCCTACCCATTTTGAAGGCTCCATGGATGCATGCATTCATGGAGCATTCTGAAACCCAAAAAGAAAGATGCAACAGGTGTATTCTTTATGGCCCAAACAATCCCAGGCATCATTGCACAATTAAAATGGTTGGTAAACTAAATAAACAAAGGGACAATTTCGGGATCTATATGTACAATTATTTAAAAAAGTAATTGTACAAATAAAAAATTATTACTAATAGTTTACTAATAATTTTTAGTAATCTACGGGTTATGACCCATATGCTAGCTTGTTGCATGCAGCTGTAAAGGTTACTAGGTGTCAGGGTGTAGGGCTCCACGCATTCTCTATTGGGGACATGTCAGGACTGCAAGCAGGCCAGTCCAATATCTGTACCAGGGTTCTTTCCAGAAAATTTTTAGTATAGCGGTGCTGTTGGCAACTACCACCAGAGGCGGTGCACAACAAGCCCCACCGGGGGGATAGTTCGTCCTCTGGAGGAAGCTCTAGCATGTTGACTGTTTCAAGTACAAATGCAGGCCATTTCTTATCTAAATATACAACTTAAGAGAAATAAGAAAATCTTAGTTTTTCTTATGATAGAATGTTATTTATTGCACAATGCATAGCAATCTACACTCTAAATATACCAAATAGCCCTGGAATTAACTTAATTAGACCATATTTTTACCTTTTACATGCCATGTTTCCAAAATATTCGACAATCAGGTATTTAAGCTCACAATAACACCAAAATCATGAGGTCACAACAACATTTATTGAAACTAAAAGGGTTACATGTACACTAATATCATAGACTTGAATAAAGAATGCTCAGGCAGTAGCTCACGTCAATTCTTCTTTTATTCATCTTGGCCCAGTTGCATGCTGACTCAAAACTGAATGTTTCTGCCGTCCTTCAGTAGAAATCATAATGGGCCACAATGGAAATAAGTGTTTTCACTTTCTTGTGTCATCCTTATATTTTTAACCCTCTGGAAATGATGCGCCTCCGTGTCAAAATTCACATGCCCTAATTAAGCAGATGTAGCACACAATTGCCTCACTCTGAGTGCCTGTTTGAATGTGTGGTGAACATGTGGAATTCAACCTCCACACCACTTTTTAAATTTTGTTAATAGGCCAAGTATAACCTGAATTATAATTAAAAATTTACACAAGTTTTTTTTTTTTGGGGGGGGGGGGGGATAATATTTTCATACTTGCTACACGTTTTGCAGACACTCGCAGCAAAAATGACTGAGGAGTGAAAGGGCTGGAATGAAATATGACTTCCTCAGCTGCAGCAGGAGAGAGGGGTGTTATCATTGGAGGAAAACTCAGGAGCTAACCAATTAAAATCACCAACTCCATGTGGGTTTGATAACTCACAGACCCCACGTGTGTGTGTGTGTGTTTTGCAAACGGGACTTTTCTGTATGTGTGTTTTGCGAACGGGACTTTTCTTCAGTCTCTCTCTCTAGCTGTGACAGCAAACGAGTAAAAAAAAAATGCGCAAAATTTTCTTTATCACTGGTGTAAAATATATTAGATTACCCAATAAACAATGATCCCCAATCCACGTAATTTGCTTGTCGAGAGAAGAAAATTCTTGTTTCGTGTGAAGAAAAAAGCAGACGGCAGTCAGTTTTGAAAATTGTGATATTTGTCATGCTTGGAGTGTGTTTTAGTGTGTGTGGTGTAGTTACTTTATTTATTTAGTGTGTGACATAATCAGGTGTCTGGAACAGCGCGTCAAGTCTCTTGAACTACATGAAGACAATCGAAGCGCGGCGCCGGAGTCTGAACCAGAGTGTGATCAGTTTGATGATGAAGTGGACTTTATTGTTCTGGTCTGGATGAAGAAGAGCAGTTGGATCCACCGATCTGTGCGCACAGATCTCCACAGTGGATCGGACCGCGCGCTTCTCGTTCCAGCTTCGACAGGACTCGGCGCTGCAGGACTCTGCTCCAGCACTGACTCCTGGAACACAGGGCAGGTTCCAGGCATGGATAACACAGGAGTTTAGGTAGAGACCCCCCCCAAAGTCCAAGACACCTTTTTCTATTGTTTTTTTCTTTTTGCCACTAATACAGTCAGGACAGTCTGGACCAACGCCAGTAAAAATGCTACAAAAACAAGGAATCGGGAGAAAAATACACATCAGTATTGACGTGGGATATCTGTTAATTTTGGGGTTTCTAATGTACATTGGACAGGAATTTTCTGAGTGGCACAAATAATTTGTGTGGCATCTTATTGCATGTAAATAGCCACCAAAAAAAAGCCTGAAGCATTTCCTGCATTTTAATGTGAATTGTTGTAAATAACTTTATTTATGCTACATTTTTACATATATATTTGTAATTTACAATGTATATTGCATTCTAACTTAGAAAAATGGTTTGTTAAATATATTTCTGGTTTTCACAGTAAAAAAAAAAAGCTTTTTTTTTCTGATTCGAACTTTAGGTTTGGGATGAATTTACTGTCACTGTTTTAATGCAGTATGTCAGAATGAAACAAAAACTGTAAAGTCACATGTGAGGTTGTGCTGAAAAAATGACACCAAACAAGGCCAGGTAAACAGTTTTTAAGGTAACTTATGAAGGTAAAACCAAAAGTAGTCAAAAATGCCAAAAAATAGCAGACTCCAGAAAACGTATATTATGTACTTACATTGAACGTCCTAAATAAAATCAATCAAGGAGGTTGTCCAGTGTATGATTTCATTGTTGCATGATTGTCATGGTAACAGTGATGCCATTTCCGTGTTGGTGAATATGTGCCTTTCAAATATGCTTTCACATGGTTGGGGAGTTGGCAGATTTCAACAGAAATGGAGAGTTTTCACTAGTAAAATGAGATACCAGGATCATTTCATTGGTGAGGAGTGGGGTGTGCGGTATATGCGGTAGACGGTATAAATGATATAAATTTGACCTACGGTGGAGATTTGGACTCCGACCAATTGTGATAATGCTTGTTGATGCACCAAGCAGGAAGAGCTGGTTTAAAAAACAGTGCACACTTCAAGCTCTATACCATTGTTTAAATTCTGTTAATAGGCCTACTATAACTTAAATTATGATGAATAATTTAAGTTATTATTTTTTTTTTTTCCTCATGAATTTTATGGTCATATTTGGTGCACATATTTGCAGAAGTCTCATTTCCTCATTCAGCTCAGTCTCGGGGCAGGACAAGCAGAGAAAATAAAAACACACCTTCCTGTTTATCTCTGGTGGAAACCCATGACCTAAGCTAATTAGGATCACGAGCCCAGGTGGGATGGTCTCTGAGGACTTTCTTGACAAAATGCCACCAAAGGCAGACAAAAGTAGTAACACTGCCTCCAGCTGGACAGAAGCAGGAATGACAAAATGTGAGGTCATTCCAGTGTTCAAAATTACATGTCCAACACAAATCATAGAGGTCTTGTTTTGGGCAGGAATTGTTTTTCTGAGTGGCACAAATATAATTTGTGTGGCATCTTATTGCATGTACATAGTTGTACAAAAACACCTGAAGCATATTCTGCATTTTAATGTAAATAGTTGTATATAACATTTGCAATTTACAATATATGTTTGCATTCTACATTATAAAAATGGTGTTTGTGTTCCTTTGCTCTATTTTGCACCATAGAGTGCTGAGTTTTAATTTTGAGTTTTGAGCTCTGCTGCACAATAAGTGTTCTCAAAATTACATTATATTGTTTTTGTTGTTGTGTTATCAATTTAGCTTTACTAAGGCACTATATAACACCATGGCTGCAAAATCTCCGTCTGTATACGGATGTCCGTCAATTTTTATTTTCTGGTTCCGTTTATTCCGTCATTTATAATCGCTAACTGAAAAAATATTTTATTGCTTCATTTCGACACAAAACGGGAGAGGAGGACGGAATTTGCTTTAAAATGTATTCCATACGGAGGCAGCCATTACAGGAAGCGGTCGTGTGTGCGCAGTGGTGTTCTGGGCAGCGACTCTGTCACCGCGCTCATTGCTTTCTGAAGGTAAACATGTGAGCAAAACCTCCGTTTATGGATTTCCGTCCAATTTTTTTTTCCATGTTCCGTTTATATCGTCGTATAAAACCGCTAACTTAAAAAAAAAGTATATTTTATGGCTTTATTTTGACATGAAACGTGCTCCTATCAAACCGGGTGTCCATATGAGAAAATCAAACTCACCCCTCTCTTCTCCGGCGTTTAATGGCAGCCGGTATTCTTATTATTGGACTGCTGCCACCTACTGTATCAGGCCGTTAAAGCAACCCTAAATCCTCTCATTGAGTCCCGTGTCTTTCAAGTATTTAAAAAGGCAACACTTCCCCCTCTCACTGGACTTTACTACTAAAATACTTCCTACAGAAACTCCTTTCAGGCCTTACAATTGATTTCCTTCCATTTTTACACGTTATAGCTTTATTTTGACATGAAATGCACTCCTCTCCAAACGTGTGTCCCGGTGATGAAATCTAACTTACCCCTCTCTTCTTCTACGGCGCTTAATGGCATCGCACTGCTGCCACCTGCTGCATCAGTCCATTATAGCAGTACTAAATCCTCTCGATGAGTCCAGTGTCTTTCAAGTACTTAAAAAGTCAACACTTCCCCCTCTCAACCTTCTGGCTAAATTGCTTTCTACATAAACTTCTTTTAGTACTTACAACTGATTTATTACGTTTTTACTCTTTAATCGATTCAAAAATGACAAGATATATTTTGAAGTAAAATAAAATGCTAATACTGTAAAAGTGTTCATTGGTTATAATTTTTATCATTTATATTAAAACTTGTGGCATTTGAAAGTGCTGGATTGTGGTGACAGTATTTCACAAGACTTTATTTAAAATTCAGTTGGTCTGGTGGTTCAATCAATTTTTTTTATTTCGAACTTAGTTGTCAATTCCAGTATCATGGCAGTTAACAATATAAGCAAATCAAATGAACAAAGCTGCTTTGTACTCTCTGTACCTCTACACTCATATGAAAAAATAAACAAGATCAAAAAAGAAGCAAAACAAAAAATGACAAGAAGAAAGTTCGAAAGGGAGTGGGAAGAAGTAAAAATCCCACCCCCAGTGCACATATCTTCAGTGGTTGCTTAATTGACAGTAAATACAACTGCAGTTAATTTACAATACCTAAATATATTTACAATTTCCCCCAAAAAGTGATCTCCAAATTAAATAAAACATTAAAAAAGAAAACTCAGCAGTGCCACACAGATAACATGAATGCAGAATGCCACCATAGACTTCCATTTTTATCTAATAACAGCTATGGACTTGCTGCCAGTAGAACTGCAGGTTGAGGTGCTGAAGTATGTAGGTATCGTGGACCTACTCAATGTGGAGAAGGCCTACAGCCACATGCCATCCATCCGCACACCAAGTCTTTGGAGAGAGGTGAAGATGTACAGGGTTGATGACCAGTACTTGCCAGAACTGTGGGAGTTTATGACCAAGGAAGTGGGATGCCACTTGAAGGAACTTCATTTGCCCTACATGGCAGAAGAAGAAATAAGCTTCAACAACGGGGAAAAAGACTTTTCATTGGCAATACTTATCATGTCTTTTAGTGTCTTTAAGTGTATTATTTATTTTACCAGGTAATAGCATAAAGGTTCTAATAATTTATTTATTTTGTAAGACACACTTAGGATTTGATTAATTGTGTAGAATTGCAGACAGCCATTCCATTTGTGGATGGTAACTTATTACGGACACATACTGTCATACAAAATAGTAAATAAATTGTGATGAAATTAATACACTTTAGTCATTTTTTTGCAGTATGATAAGAGTCAAAAAGCACTGTTTTAGGCAAAGGAAAACTGTCCAAATTGCACTCAAAATGCACAATTTTTTTTCAAAATTTCTTGGGGGGTGGGGCATGCCCCCAGACCCCCATAGATGACTTTGCGGCTTTGCCGCACAGTCTGTCCACTCACGGAAAATGTTCAGTCAAATAATTTTCATTTGCTTGCAGCCATGTAACACATTCTGAAACAATTCCATTATAATTTTTACACTTACATTTATATCGTGATATATACCGTTGCTGTGAAGGGATTCATTTTATACTGCGACACAAATTTTAGGTCATATCGCCCAGCTCTAGTGAGGAGTTAGTAAAGAGTGCATCGTCACCATCACGTTACTCTTGTTTTCTCATGGTAAGAGTTTATATTTGTTAGTGATTTTTATGACAACCAGGCTTAAAACATGTTCCAGCAGACAGCTTAAAGCAAGCTAACACCTGGACATTCGGAACAGGGCCAGAAGAGCAGCCGGCTCGAGTGGAGAGGGAGCAATCTCCTCAGTCGGGCCTGCAGGCTGCATGAAGGAGGTCGTTGCAAACAGTCGGTAACAGACAGTGGTAGTGGCAGAAACTGAGTCATTTGGAGGAAAAGTGCTTAATCAGTGAAACCCCACAAATATGGCACACGAAGGATATTATTGTTTTTCCTTTACACAAGGGACCGTAACTTCAGCTTGCCGGCGAGTCGGTAACAGTGGCAGCATTTGGATGTTTAATCAGTTATGTCCCACAACAACACATGGATATTATTTTTATTACCTGAGGCCAACATATGGCCATCATGTATTGCCTGATGACCTAGCGTCTGTCCGTCTCTGTGTACAGCATAAGTCCGGTTCTATTACTGCCACAGTCTTCAAATTCACAGGGAACATTCTTGGGACACAGACCTTGGACAAGTTCAAAGATGGCTAACCTTGACATTTTAAGAGGTGTTTTGAGAGGTTAAAAACTCACATTCTGTTTGAACCTGTTCCTTTTTTTTTTCTTTTTTTTTTTTGGAGTGACAGGCATGACAGCCAATTAGACTAGAGCTGTACAGTGATGTCAGTGGCTGGTCTCTCCAAAAACGCTTTGTTTTGTGTGTTTATATACATGTTTATATACATGTGGGTTGGTGATTTTGACTGGTGTAGATCATACATTTTTCCACCAATAATAAAGGGGAAGTCATGTCTTTTTTCACTTTCAGTTGCTCCGACCAGAGAGGAGAAATGAGGAAGACAAAGTCCTGTTTGTGTGTGTACTGCACGAAGTGCTGCTTCACAACCAAATAAGTGGATTGGTGATCACTTTTTAACTGGCTTCGGTCATGCATTTTCCACCATTGATAAAGGGAAAGTCGTAACTCCTGTTCGCACGTGTGCCGCACAGTGCCACACCACACATTACCATAATATTCAGGAAAAAGCCTTGCGAAAATTATTAATCATGATTCAAGTTTTACTGGGCCTATCAACAAAATGTAAAAACGAGTATATAGTTTAAAGTCCGCTCTTTCAACACACATTCAAACGTAAAGTCAGCACCACTCATAGCTTCATAGTGGAGTAGAGTGGAGAAGGATATTCTTTCACCAAAACAGATCAAACCTAGGTTTGCGTCTCAGTACCTTCTGGCAATTTGTAGCTAAACTTTCAGGTCTTCTTTTTAATATAATCCTCTTCTATACCACTCCATCATGAAGCTGTATAACTGGTTATACAAAATGCAAAGCTTGCACTGTGCAGAATTTGCCCTTTGACCCATGACCTTGAAAATTTAATCACTTCTTGCCTATATATACAATATGTGAAAAATTGTGGGCTCCAGGCTGTTCACAAACAAACAAGCAAGCAAACAGGGGTGATAACATAGCCTCCTCCAACTTCCTTGGCGGAGGTAATGACAAAACGATGGTAGAAAAAAAATGGACACAGACAGGTGATTTATTCTTTATTTGTCAGGGCATCAGACATTTTATTGAAATGGGCGGTCCAGGAAATGTAATATCTGGGTGGGATTGTGCAAGCACCCACCCCCACTTGAAGCAGAATTTTGCACAGAATGCCCAGGGCGATCAGACACACACACACATAAATATATATACGTGGTCTGTCCATAAATTAACGGTCCTTTTTATTTTTTTAAAAAACTATATGGATTTCATTCATGTTTTTACGTCAGACATGCTTGAACCCTCGTGTGCATGCGTGAGTTTTTTCACGCCTGTCGGTGACGTCATTCGCCTGTGAGCACGCCTTGTGGAAGGAGTGGTCCCGCCCCCTCGTCGGATTTTCATTGTCTGGAAATGGCGGAATGAAAAGGACTTTTTTTTCCATCAGAATTTTTTCAGAAGCTGTTAGAGACTGGCACCTAGAAACCATTCAAAAAATTTATCTGGCTTTCAGTGACAATTTTACGGGCTTCACAGAGAATAAGGACTTTAACTACAGGTTTAAGGACCCCTTTAAGGACGGTCGGTGCGCCGAGCTGCGACGATGCGGCACAAACCACTGGATCATTTCTAAGCTGATGGCTCTGTGGATACGAGACCGTCGTGTGCTCTTTCTCTGGTTATCACAAGACCTGGACATCAGCCATTTTCCAGCAGATTTCACTTTTAACGAGATTTTGTCATGGAAAGCCGCGCGGAGGCTTCGCGCGTCACGACCGATTCGCTGATGAAGCGAGACAAAGGAACACCTCCATTTCGGAGTGTTAGAGGACAAGTTGGGACATGTCCAGCTCTCCACAAGTTCTTTTATACTCATTCGACTGGTAAGCACTGAAAGCCGAGATACACATGTCCCATCAGACTTGACCTGATCTCAGTATTTGTTGGTTTTACCTTGTCATTATATTCATGAATGTCACAAATTAGATTTTTTTTTTCTTGACCAACGCATATGTAGATGTTGAGTTGGAACAATGACATTTGTGTTGGACAGAAGAACACAGTGTTAGATATATATTATTTTTTTTAAAACCTGTCATCTGTTTGTTGGCTTGTTAGCTCAATTACTTAAAAACAAGTTTGGTTTATTATCTTCTTGCTTTTTAATGGTATGGCTGTGTAACTCGTTAAAATATTTGGTTTTCAACTTGTAAAACATGGTTGCCACTGTTTCCTGAAGTTTAAAGTTGTGGTTTGTGTCAGAATGTGAATGTATGTAATTAAGAAGGATCTTTGAGAAGAGGGTAACATGTTGCTTTCTGTGCCCCTGGAGTAAACCTATAAAAAGCAGATTTAGCTGATGTGTTCTTGCATGTGTACCAGCATAGTCAGATACCAAGACCCAGATCTGTTAGGAGTTTCAAATAACCTGTTGATGTACCATATTGACTCACATATACAACAACAGCATTTTCTCAAAAATATATCTGAAAACTATTTGATTTTGTGTTTTATACAGCTACAGCAATAGGCAATGCAAAACTGCTGAGGTGGTCTCATCAGTAGACTTCAGTCATGGTCTTGGATACAGTTCATGCTTATTGTGCCAAATAACACTTGTCTGCATGTTATCACCATGATTATTTACCCACACAACTTTAACAAGCTCACCACAAGAACCAGCATGTAACACTTACAAATAATGCATTAAATTACCAGTATTTACAGTGTTCCTAGAAGGCTTTGCAGTTCCAGCTTCATTGTTGACTTCCATTCCTGTCCACTATACTGCTTATTTTGGCACATGTACAAAGTTCTCCCTGTAATTTCAACAGGGGAGCGACATTGTCATAGGTTGTACAGACTGCATCAGGAGAGATTTATAAAGAGTAGTAGTAGTAGTTTTATTTTTAGGCCTGTTTGGTAAATGCTGTCAGTGACACTGGATTTATTATTTTTATTTTCATGGTCTGTGAGGATATTAGTAGAAGTTGAGAGACACAGCTCCTGGACATCATCAGGCGTAAGTTTTCCATTGAAATGCAGATTTGCACTTTTTTGAAATTTTCCCCCAAAAAGTCAGATTTTTGCATAGCGAATCCATGGATTGCTCTGCAGCGTCACCATGAATGTCTCACTTTATGGTCTTCATCAGCCAGCATGACTCACATCAGTAATGCATTGTTTTGACCTCTTGTGTCCAAAAGCTGCGTCGTCACATTAATGTTTACTGTGCATCCAGGAACTATTCACAGCACTTATCTTTTTACGCAGTTCTTTATGTTTCAGCCTTATTCCACAATGGATGAAATTCTTTTTTTTCCCCTCAAATTCTACACACAATTCCCCATAATGACAATGTGAAAAAGTTTTGATATTTTTGCAAATTAAAAAAAAAAAATGAAATTACATGTACACAGAACCTTTGCTGTGAAGCTCAAACTTGAGCCCAGGTTCATCCTGGTTTCACTGATCATCCTTGAGATATTTCAACTGTTTACTTGGAGTCCACCTGGGGTAAATTCACTTGATTGGACATGATCTAGAAATGCACACAACCGTCTACATATAAGGTCCCACAGTTGACAGTGCATGTCAGAGCACAAACCAAGGATGAAGTCAAAGGAATTGTATCCGATTGAACTGGAACTGGGAGACCCATCAGGATGAAAACCTGTTCCATAGGGCTCTTGACTTCAGACTGGGGTGACTATTCATCTTTTAGCACACAGCTAAGATATGAAAGGAGTAACACAACAAATCATTTGAACATGTTCATGTTGTAATTTTTAAAGAATCTGTGATTTCAGCTATTCTGATGATACTTTATCAAGGTGGTGAATAATTATGCTGTGCTCTGCCAATGGAAGCTCACAGAGTGCTTTATGTACAAAAAAAATGATTATACCTGTAGTGATCATCACGCTGATGTACATTTGTTTTTCTTTGTGCATATGCATTTATGCTGTGTGCATGTGTGATTTTGTTGCACACAAACCGTGCCATGTAACGTGTACAAATTGAACTTTGATGTTGGGTTTCAGTCACCTGACACCACAAAACTGTGATGCAGTTTAAAAAAAAGAAAAAAAAGAAATAGTTTTACAGCATTTTTCATTTAATTTATTTCTGCTTAAATGTGAAAATGACTGCATCATAAATCAGTGGTTCTCAATGTGGTCCTCAAGGACCCCTGAACCTGCACATTTTCCATCTCTCCCTGCTCTGCCTCACGCTGATTTGCTAATTTAGGTGCACAGCCAATCAACTGCTAACCGACACCTGAATTAGTTACACCACGCTTTTTTCCTTACTTCCCATGTTCCTACTTCCCATGCCGCATTATGCGACATGGGAAGGGCTTGGATTGGTAAATGGATCGGCCTTGTCCATCTGACATCCATAGAGCTGTTCTCTGTATTGAGGAATTAATCTGCTGAAACTGTAGATGAAAACTGCAGGCAAATGCTGGTGTTTTCTTCCAGTTTTTAAAATGAGGAATTCTTTTGTAGATGTGACCAGGTTTAATGAGCCAGATTTGCGACACTGTATTTCTTACGGTGGTTCACTAGAAAACAGGTTTCAGTTTGCAAATTCTGCCATAGTGGACCAAAGCTCAAAAGCTTTGTTAGGGAATGGGTGTGAACTGTGACTTATTCATTTATTTATTTGTGTGTGTGTGTGTAGTTGAAACCTTTCGTAATACCTCCAACTCAACAAATGCCTTTTAAAGCAAAGTTTGTCATCAGGTGTCATCTGCCGATATGAGCCTGTGAGGATAAATGTCATGTAAGAGAATAAAGTGACATAGATTTCTCCTGTTTAGCATTGGCTGTGACATTTATGCTGTCGGACTGGTAATAAGCAGGTGAGGAAATGTCAGGAACAAGGCAGTGGCTTGATAAACTGTGACAGGGTGGTGAACATCAGAGATCAACAGCTCAAGTGTTGAATAAATGTCTATGAATGCACCCTAGTCAGGACAAAGCGGTCACTGCAGGGTGCCAGATTAAAATTTATGTCATTGTTGAGCTCTTTAATTTAATTCTTTGTAATAAACAGACTCCTTTGTGAGAAAGTGAAGAAAAACCAGAGTGCCCAGAGTTCCTCTTGATCAGGAGTTGTTCTTCAGCTGCCAAATTGTGGCTTGCCCACTGCGCCGAGTGGTTGGATTGTGTCAAACTATACGAGGTCTGTTAGAAAAGTATCAGACCTTTTTATTTTTTGCAAAAACCTGATGGATTTGAATCACGTGTGCTTGCATGAGCAAACCTTGAACCTTTGTGCGCATGCGTGAACTTTTTCATGCCTGTCAGTTGCGTCATTTCCTGGTAAGCAGCCTTTGTGTGGGACATGTGTTGTGCGCTCGGCGGATTTTCATTTCAAGGAAAAAGACGGAATGACTCGAGCAGCGCCGCATCAATGTTTGCCAGAAACTGGGCGACAGCCAGGTGGAAATCATTTGGATGATTCAGACGGCTTTCGGTGATGATGCTATGAGCGTCACACAGATTAAGGAGCGGTCCAACCGGTTTAAAGACGTCCGCACAACGGTGGAGAGCGTGCCATGCAATGGTGCAGAGCGAGCCACACTCCGGTCGGCCATCAGCATGCTGAAATGACCAGATCATTTCCAAAGTGAACGCTGTGATGATGCGGGACCGTCGTGTGACTATCTGAGAAATTGCGGAAGAGGTGGACATCAGCACTTTTTCGGTACATTCCCCTGTGACAGAAGATTTGGCCATGAAAAGAGTGGCGGTGAAATTCATGCTGCTGCTGACGGCGGCGCAAAAGTGCCTCCGTGTTGAAGTCTCACAGGACATGCTGTGACATGCCCAGCTCTTCCACAATTTCTCGGATAGTCACACGACTGAAAAGTCACCGAAAGCCGTCTGAATCATCCGAATGGTTTCCACCTGGCTGTCGCCCAGTTTCTGGCAAAATTTGATGCGGCGCTGCTCCAGTCGTTCCGTCTTTTTCCTTGAAATGAAAATCCGCTGAGTGCACTACACACATCCTCACACAAAGGCTGCTTACCAGAAAATGATGCAATCGACAGGCGTGAAAAAGTTCACGCATGGGCATGAAGGTTCAAGGTTTGCTCATGCAAGCACACGTGATTCAAATCCGTCAGGTTTTTGCAAAAAATAAAAAAGTCAGATACTTTTCTAACAGATCTCGTAATTAGCGTTAAATTGTATGTATTGTTGAATCTCGTTAACTCACGCGAACCATGGTCCACAAAATCAGACCGCGAGTTAATAAGGTTGACCACAAAGTAAAATCAGCTTACCTTGCCATATTACAATAGTTTCGACCAATGGAAGCTATCAGGTCTGGTTCCACAGAAAGGCTGGACCCAAATGCAGGACTCGACAACAGAGCTCTGTGAGTAAAAGCAGTTTACTGAAGCAGTAAATGGGGTCCGGTACACACAAAGACAATTCAACAAGAACAGAAGTACATGGAACATCAGGCTTAGGCATGGTCGATAATACAGGCAGGTGGTCATAAGACACGAGAGGCAAGCAGGTCAGGAATACACAAAAACAGAGCTCGAGAGAAGGCACAAGGTGCACCAATCTAGCGAGGGGGCAAGGCAAAATGAGGAGCTTAGTACACCCAGGTGATGAGGTGCAAATTGTGAGCAGGTGTGCGTGGAACACATCAGAATGAGGGCGTGGCCAGAGAGAGAAGGGAAATGCCCACCACCAAGCAACAGGAGAAACAGACAAGAGGGACAGGGGCAGATAAACCCAAGCAGGAAAACCCCAGCAAGAGAAGCAACCGAACAATACAAAATCAATCAAAACATGAAAATAAAACAAGACAAAACCTCACATCCTGACAGAGGCGTGATTCCTTCCTAGGTGATGATTTCTTCATCTGGAGTCGGTTTGGGATCTTCTTCCTCCTCGGGCTGCTACACTTCAGCGATGAGGGCTTTGTCACTGTGGACAACTCAAAGTTTTTGGATGTGACTTTCCTCTTTCGATCCTTCCCGTCGGTTCAGATTAGGCCGAAATTTATACACGCGCCCGCCCCTTGCGCATTCGGTGGGCAAAAATTTATACTCGTGCCTGCCCCACCCAAAAACGGTCCTATCAGAATTGACTTTTATACGGTACTCCAAATTTTCAGGGTCCACAAATCGACCACAAGTAAAGCCGAATCGCAACTTATGTGTGCGCAAGTTAATGAGGCTCAAATGTATGTATGTATGTACAATGACCATAAAGACCCTGTTCTTCTTAAATGTCATGAGTACTGCACTTGGGAGTGTTTTAAAATCAGCACTGCCACAGTTTTGCTGTTGTTATGATGCATTTTCCTGCTTTATTTTGACACAAAGTGCATAAGCATAGCACAGCCAGTGTGCAGGTGAACACAAAGGCAGGAAGAAACTGCAGATGTGGTTTTTTTTTTTTTTTTTGTTTTTTTGCTGGAGTGGTAATAATCCAAAGAAGAGTCTGTCTGCACGAGGTCACACTTGAGGCTCCTTGACACTTACATGAACTTGACCCTAGACTGCCGCGCAGTTCTTTGTGTCAGTTTGTCCCGCTTGACGCCATGCTATATACAACAAAAGCAATCAGATTTCTTATGTACAATCCGGATCCAGGTCACCTCCAGAATTCAGTAGTCTTCCATGGCCTAATATGTATCCGTAGTGAAAATTTTGTGAGAATCCGTGAAGTAGTTTTGATGTAATCCTTTAAAGCCTGTATAAAGTGAATCTTGATCCAGAATCTGGATCCAGATCAAACAGAAGATCCTCTGGACAGAGGATTCTCTGTTCAAACCCCCGCCAGACCAGACAGTCGGTAAGGGCCCTTGGGCAAGGTTTTAATACTCAAGTTGCTTCCAGTTTGCAGTGAGCGCCTTGCATGGCAGCGCCCTGACATCGGTGTGTGAGTGAGTGAGTGAATGCGAGGCATCATTATAAAATGCTTTGGGCTTCTGATTCAGATGGAAAAGCACTACATAAATGCAGTTCATTTGGCCTTTGTATTTTAACATTTTGAAATGGTAATGGGAGAATTGATAAGAACTGGCCTCAGTCCTATTGGACTGGATCAAATTCAGACAATCCCCAAACCTGCACAGAGGGTGAAAATGCATCTTAAACTTAAAATGCAAGGTTAAGCACTCCTTTGAACAGTCGAAAGGAGGAGCCCTGGTGAAGTTGAAGGATTCTCTCAGCAGGCAGTCTTTTCTCTCATGGGATGGAGGAGATTGTCACCCGGCAGTTGATCAGAATTATTTGGAAGTGCATCATATGCTGGACATATGAATGCCTTGCTTGCCCAGTAGGGGTCTGGAGCTCCTCCGCTCATGCAGCCAGATTAAATACTCACTTTGCGGTAATTATGTTACTGAACATTCAATCAGAAAGTCCTTCAGAGTGGCCTGTCTGTTTAATGGGGCTTTGTGAGCCAACAGATGCACAAGGATTAGGCGCAGTGTGCTGGTGGTACAACCCACAGCAGAGGAATAAATGAGGAGCCTAGGATAAGCGTTAGCTGGTCCAATTGATGCCATTATCTCACTGGACCAAGAACCATCATTTCAGTCTTATCAGAGTTTAAAAGTAGGAAATTGCTGAACATCCAGCTTTTCACTGACACAAGGCAATATTCTAAGGATTTTATGTGGATGAGATTACCTGCAGTTACCGGCATGTATAACAGTATCATCAGCATAGCAATGAAAGGTAATCCCAAAACGCCACAGTATGTGCCCAAGGGGTGCTATATAAAAGGGGGAAAGCAGGGGGCCTAAGACGGACCCCTGTGGAACCCCAAATTTCATGTCACTAAGGTTAGAGGTAGTGTTATTGTACAAAACAGTGAGAACAACTGGTCAGGTATGATGTCAACCATGCAAGGGCATTCCCAGTAATCCTAAAATGATTCTCCAGCCTATCGAGCAGAATATGATGATCCGTGTTATCAAACACAGCACTAATGGCAGTCACATGGCACTTAACAAAGTTCAACGAAGTCCAAACGAAACAAGAAATCTGGACTTTAGTTGATTTTCGTTGGCATTGTTTAACCTTTGCGCAACTTTGTTTCTGCAGCTGGCGCTTTGTCAGGATTTTTAAACCGTTGAAAAATTTTAACGAATGCCACCGAAAACCTCAATTCGTCCATATTTCGTTTTGCTGTAGTTCTTGACCGTTTTTATTGTTTGCTTAGTTTTTCTCATGTTAGCGTTTAGTTCGACTTTGTTCAACCAGCTGAATGTTTTCACACAGTACAGAAGCAATGTCGATACAATTAATTATTTTACAAAAAATAAAATTAAAACCACGCTCCTGAATGTAATTTCCAATGGTACTTGAACGCAGCAGCAGCCATTGCCTCCTGCGTGCGCTTATTTTTTTTAATTAAATATAACAATATGAGTGAAGGAATGACAATCCAGCCCTTATGTACATGTGGCAACAGGTAGATGATTTAGATGATTATATAAGAACTGTTTTGGAAGGCAGAATTTGCGTTGAGGATCAGCTGCTCAGTTATCAGCTGGTGGAAATAACCGCACATGGGGAGTCAGTGCACAACGTTCACATGGACTGATCAGTTTACTCCTTTGATATATTCAATCATCTTCATATTTATATTTATTCCCCCTTAAATCAATAAGTGATACACCAATCCACCACGGCACACCAGCATTTTTTTTTTTTTTTTCAATTGGAGCAAGACGAAGCACGCAGCATGTGTTCAGACAATGAGCATTCTGATGGAGATGACCCCTCTTTTGTTCTGGACGAGGAACCAGAGCAGGTGGGTCGGATCACGCGCTTCTGTTTGCAGTTTTCTTAGGACTCGGGCGCTATGAGCTCCTTCTCAGCACCGAGTCCTGGAACTCAGAGATGCAGACACACACTGCTCCAGCAGTGGCTCCAGGCGCATTTCCTTAAAACGTGGAGATCAACGTTAGCGTTGGTTTCGTTTTGTTCCTGTATCTTCCCTTTTGCACTGTTCGGTGATAAAGCTCGTTCGTTTACATTTTCTCAGCGATTTGTGACATTTTTTACTTTTTCCTCTTCGTTCAGGAATCGTCGTATACTGTGTGACCAGGCCTTAAGGTCTAATGGCACCAGAACTGAAGTGGTGTCCAAATCCATTGCAAGCAGAAGATCATTCACCACTTTAGTGAGAGCTGTCTCTGTGGAATGATATTTTATAAAGCAGACTGCAATGGCTCAAAAAGATTATTCTCAGTAAGGTGGTCCACGAGCTGCCGTGAAACCACCTTTTCTAGAATTTTACAGCACAATGATGAATTTGATACTGGCCTATAGTTTTTCACTAGACTCGGGTCAAGATTAGATTTCTTAAAGTGTCCCTGCCGCACCATGATGTTTTTACATATTCTTGAAGAATAAAAAAAAGCTTTTTCCACATGTTGTCTTTGGTTTTTACCATAATATTACACTGAACAAGGATTTAGACGTTTCATTACCCATCTGAGAATTTGAATTTTCCGTCTCTGAGTTGACCTACTTTTTCGCTGCAACGGATGTGACGTCATTCGAGTAGCTGTGTTGCAGCGCCACTCTGTTTACCAACACGGCAGACACGGACAGCGAAGGCATAGTGTGCGATTATAGCGAAGATTTAAGTGACATATCGATTGTTTTTGAAGAAGATGAGGAAGTTTCTGATGAAGATATTACCGGTGTAAATAATGAGCAGCTCCAAACCGTGTATGTTCCAGCCAATTGCGACAAGGTGGATGAAGCGCAGCTGTCAGCTGACAGCAGCAGCGTCGAGGAGGACGATATAAGCTGCTGAATGGTTTGTTCACTTACCACTTTCTTATAAATGATCATTTATTCCTGGCACGGTGTGTTTGTGTATGAAAAAAAATATTTGAGCAGCACACGTGCTTAAATTCAGTTCTAAAATCACTGAAAATAAAGTTTTTGTACATTCTGTATATATTTAATAATTCATAAGTCAGTTTCTTGTGATTGCTAATTCTTCACTTTTTATTCAAAGCAAATGATCGCAAATTTTTATCTGAAAAGCGGTAGACCCAAATGGGATGGGGGGGAAAAGATTTCTAAATAAAAGAAAATTTTACTTCTATATCTGTTGTCAAATTTTATCAGGCATAATATTGTAGAAAAATGTTTATGCTAAATGGAGACTTTCCTGTCTAAAATACACATACAGAACATCTGTAATCAAATTGTATCACATCTAATCTACTTTGAATGAACAGACATCTGAAGAAAAATCAGGCTAAGTTTACATGCATATGTATATTTGGAAAACAGAAAAATGTCAGTGTTCTTTTTTTTTTTTCTTTTCAGGTGCTCATGTGAACACAGTCAGCTGATGCCACTCGTGATCGAGTCGGCTTCTCATATCAGGGTGAGCTTTGCAGGTAAGTTGTCTATGTTATCTCAATAACACCTTAACTTTCAAACAGCATTTTTAAAATTATATAAGCAATGTTTTTATTAATGTTGTTTTAACTTCTGTTTTAGGACTTTGGTGGCAACCCTTCATTTGAATGAAAATGCAGGGAGACAGCAAAAGCAGACAAAGCAAGAGAGACCAAGGTTCAGAATATACTTTCCTTAGTGGAAAAGAGGAGGATTCACAGTGAGAAAGTTAGCCACATATCCAACATGTGATATGTGGAAAATGAAAAAAAAAAGATTTGTATATTTTTATATAGCATGATAAAATGAATAAAAATACATTTTCACATAAGTTTAACATTGTTTCATTCAAATGAGAAGTGTTTTACAATTTGTTAAAAAACATTTTATTCAGTCTATGTGAGCGACATAGCAAAAGAGGTTCTTCAGATCTGCAAAACACCAAACCGACCAGAAATCCCCGCCAATGATCGTCCTCCACTGAGCAGCCAACGTGAACGGACAAAGCTGAGGCTGATGCTGCCAAGCAGACCAGGTACCACTGATGAGCCCGACCCCTCACTCCAGAGGAGGAAACTGGAAGCCAGTGTAGTCGGATGATGGTGATGGAAAAGTACTCCTTATTTTGAATACAACACAAGCTGGTAGGGGCACCCTTCTGTGCCTTCCCAACTGTCCCCAGCACAACCGCACAAATTGCCAATATGCGATATGATGATACTTTCTGCAACAAAAAATAGCATGGATTGATGTTCAAAACAACAGTTCATTCTTTTTGTATTTGAATATTTTTTAAATTTTTCTATAAACCATGTAAATGAAACTAACTATTTGATATGCTTACTCGTACTGTGGAGCATCATGTAGGCATAGTGTGCCACTCTGAAGACATCAGCATCCAAACACACAATCGAGAAACAAGCCAGCTGTGTGACACATTGAGGATTTTCGCCATCACGTTGCATCTCTGCCAAGACTGCAGAAATTTCCCTGCAACATGAACACCTGAAAAAAAAAAACAGAACATTGTCATTTTTGTGTTTTCCAAATATACATATGCATGTAAACTGAACAGCCTGTTTTTTGTTCAGACTTATGTTCATTCAAAGTAGATTAGATGTGATACAATTTATGATTACAGATGTTCTGTATGTGTATTTTAGACAGGAACGTCTCCATTTAGCATAAACATTTTTCTACAATATTATGCCTGATAAAATTTGACAACAGATATAGAAGTAAAATTTTATTTTATTTAGAAATCTTTTCCCCCCCATCCCATTTGGGTCTACAGCTTTTCAGATAAAGATTTGCAATCATTTGCTTTGAATAAAAAGTGAAGAATTAGCAATCACAAGAAACTGACTTATAAATAATTAAATATATACAGAATGTACAGAAACTTTATTTTCAGTGATATTAGAACAAACTCCTGAATTTAAGCACGCTGTGCTGCTCAAATATTTTTTTTTCATACGCAACCACACCGTGCCAGGAATAAATGATCAATTATAAGAAAGTGGTAAGTGAACAAACCATTGTGTGTCGTCCTCCACAACGCTGCAGCTGTCAGCTGACAGCTGTGCTTCATCCTCTTTGTCGCGTTCGGCTGGAACATACACGGTTTGGAGCCGCTCATTATTTACACCAGTAATATCTTCATCAGAAACTTCATCTTCTTCAAAAACAATCGATATGTCACCTAAATCTTTGCTATAATCGCACACTATGCCTTCGCTGTCCATGTCTGCCGTGTTGGTAAACAGAGCGGCGCTGCAACACAGCTACTCGAATGACGTCACATCCGTCGCAGCGAAAAAGTAGGTCAACTCAGAGACGGAAAATTCAAATTCTCAGATGGGTAATGAAACGTCTAAATCCTTGTTCAGTGTAATATTATGGTAAAAACCAAAGACAACGTGGAAAAAGCTTTTTTTATTCTTCAAGAATATGTAAAAACATCATAGCGTGGCAGGGACCCTTTAAGTAATGGTTTAATCCAGGGGTTTTCAAAGTGTGGGAGAGTGAGTCCCTCAGGAAATGAATGAATAGCTGCGCCACGTACACACAATTTTAACAGCTTCGTCTGTTTCTTTTCTTTTACACATCTTAAACACATTTTAAAAGTATTTGTGCATTTTTAAGGAACTGTGTGCATCTACACATTTTACAGCCTCTGTAAACATTTTAAACATGTTTTTTAAAGAACTTTCTCTTCTTTCACACATTTTACACCCTTTTCAAATATTTTAAATGTGTTTTTAAAGAACTTTCTCTTCTTCTATTTTTACCTTTTTGTCATATTTTAAACATTGTTTTTTTTAACATCTCTGTGCATTTTAAATGTCTTTGGCATAACTAGCACATATTAAAATAAATAATATTAATTAATCTTAAGGGATGGTATTAATAAAATTTTAGCGATATCTAAGCCATTGTTGATTCCGCTTATTGATCCAATTCCTTATCAATCCCTTATCAATACATCCTGTGAATTTTCTGTGTACTAAAAGTAGGCTTTACAGGTTTTCTATGTCAATAACATTTTATTGAGTCTTAAAGTAAATAAATATGAAATTGTTCACTGGATCCTTGATCTCTGGACATAAATAAAAATAAACAAAATGTGTAGTTTTTCTCAAAAGCATTTCCTTTCACTCAATTCTGAGGAAAAAATTATGGAATCATGAAAAACAAAAGAACGCTCCAACACATCACTAATATTTTGTTGCACCACCTCTGGCTTTTATAACCGCTTGCAGTCTCTGAGGCATGGACTTAATGAGTGACAAACGGTACTCTTCATCAATCTGGCTCCAACTTTCTCTGATTGCTGTTGCCAGATCAGCTTTCTTCAACTTCCACCAAAGATTTTTAGTTGGATTAAGATCCGGGCTATTTGCAAGCCATGACATTGACCCTATGTGTCTTTTTGCAAGGAATGTTTTCACAGTTTTTGCTCTATGGCAAGATGCATTATCATCTTGAAAAATGATATCATCGTCCCCAAACATCCTTTCAATTGATGGGATAAGAAAAGTGTCCAAAATATCAACGTAAACTTGTGCATTTATTGATGATGTAATGACAGCCATCTCCCCAGTGCCTTTACCTGACATGCAGCCCCATATCATCAATGACTGTGGAAATTTACATGTTCTCTTCAGGCAATCATCTTTATAAATCTCATTGGAACGGCACCAAACAAAAGTTCCAGCATCATCACCTTTCCCAATGCAGATTTGAGATTCATCACTGAATATGACTTTCATCCAGTCATCCACAGTCCACGATTGCTTTTCCTTAGCCCATTGTAACCTTGTTTTTTTCTGTTTAGGTGTTAATGATGGTTTTCGTTTAGCTTTTCTGTATGTAAATCCCATTTCCTTTAGGCGGTTTCTTACAGTTTGGTCACAGACGTTGACTCCAGTTTCCTCCCATTCGTTCATTTGTTTTGTTGTGCATTTTTGATTTTTGAGACATATTGCTTTAAGTTTTCTGTCTTGACACTTTGATGTCTTCCTTGGTCTACCAGTATGTTTGCCTTTAACAACCTTCCCATGTTGTTTGTATTTGGTTCAGAGTTTAGACACAGCTGACTGTGAACATCCAACATCTTTTGCAACATTGCGTGATGATTTACCCTCTTTTAAGAGTTTGATAATCCTCTCCTTTGTTTCAATTGACATCTCTCATGTTGGAGCCATGATTCATGTCAGTCCACTTGGTGCAACAGCTCTCCAAGATGTGATCACTCCTTTTTAGATGCAGACTAACGAGCAGATCTGATTTGATACAGGTGTTAGTTTTGGGGATGAAAATTTACAGGGTGATTCCATAATTTATTCCTCAGAATTGAGTGAGTCCATATTTTTTTTTCCCTCTGCTTGGTCTAAAAAAGTAACCGTTACTGACTGCCACAATTATTTTTCCTGATTTCTTATAGTGTTTCTTAAAGCCAGAAAGTTGCCATTTGAAATGATTTTAGTTTTGTGTCATGTCTGTGATCTGGTTGCCATTTGAAATGATTTTAGTTTTGTGTCATGTCTGTGATCTGCTTTTTTTTCTATAAAATTAAACAACTGAATGAACATCCTCTGAGGCCGGTGATTCCATAATTATTGCCAGGGGTTGTAGCCACGTTTTTCCCTGAGCAACTAAGTCATGTTTCCCACGGGGCAGATGCTGTATGTCTAAAAGAGTGAATATTATTTTTACAAGTGACTATTATCAGTGGTATAGTGCTCGTAGCGGTAGACATCGCGTCAGTTAGTGCGCCTGAATCATGCGCGCTTCATATGTAAATAGCCATAATGTTGTTAAAGCACATTTTAAAGCTATACATAATACCGTGAAACCGCGGTATTTTTGCCCACGG
This sequence comes from Thalassophryne amazonica, assembly GCF_902500255.1. Taxonomy (NCBI): domain Eukaryota; kingdom Metazoa; phylum Chordata; class Actinopteri; order Batrachoidiformes; family Batrachoididae; genus Thalassophryne; species Thalassophryne amazonica. The sequence continues at coordinate 113,032,679 of NC_047105.1, forward strand.
AACGGCAGATGATTCTCGTTTCTTGCCTGCAACAAGACAAGGGTCCCAGTTAGTGGCTTTAATCTGCACAAAAGTGACTCATGATTGATATTTTTAAATGGCTTTGAGAGAAGTTAACCCTTTATCTACGCGATGGCGCCCACGCCATATTTTCCATATGCGTATTTTTTTTTACCGTAACTCCGCCATAGTTTGTCCAATCCGAATGATTCAAAGTGCATTGTTAAGCTAACACCAAGGGCTTTCCAGTGATATATGGTGTATTACGGTAAACATAAGCCTGTGACTTCATAATGCAGAGGAAAAACACGGAAGTTTCACACTAGTGCGCCGCTGATTCTCATTACCAAAGGTTCTCATGTAAGCCCTCAATCTGAAAAATTTCAACTGACAGCAAGCCAAGAACCCGTGCTTTCCAACAGTATGCTATATGTTGCATATATTACGGTAAAGTGCGTTCGGTTACTTTTGAAACGAGGGAAAAGTATGAAAAAGAGCGCAAAAGTGACAGAAAAGTACAGAGACAGACAGCAAACATAAATGTAGTAATTTTTGAGGAAAAGGCAGGGTGTTAGTGTCATTTGTGAAGGTGTGTGTGCGTGTTTGTGTGGGTGTGATGGCTCCATCAGCCACAAGCCACTGCCCGGTGCCAACAAGCAGTGGAAACCCAACTTGCCAGCGATCCACAAAGGGGCGGCGTTCTTGCAAGGTTTGCAAGAGGTCAACCTGCTGGATGTGCAAACTTTGTAAAATTGGCCTCTGTCTTCAGCCAGACAGAAACTGTTACAAACAGTACCACACTGACTGATGTAGTTTATATCTGATTTTGATTCTTGGTTATGTATTTGTATATAGTTTGACACTTTATTGTTTTATTCATATTGTATAATTTTGCACAAAATGAGTGATCAAATGAGTGATTTATTGCACATTTTAATACAGATAATAATTGACATATTTATATATAGTTTTGCATTTTGTTGTTGTTCGTATTGTTTGGTTCTGCACTTTAAAATTGGTTACTTTTTGCATATTTTTGCCTTGTAAAATGTTTACTTTTGCACTGTTTCTGCACTGTTTCTGAGTTCTAGACACAAAATTAATTATTTTGATTGTAAACACTTACAGCTTCCTGTTAAAAATGTGAAATCCAAACTTCTTTTAAAACTAAAAAACTGAAAAAAAAAATCAAGTTCGTTTTTGTTTTTTTTTCTCATTTTAAATGCTAAAACTTACAAATAATGTGTATAAATAGTTAATCAGTTGTAATATAATTGAAATTCAGGTACTCTTGGAAAAGGGTGCCAAAGCACACAAACATAGAACATTATTTCTTAATTTTATTGCTATAATAAAAAATTATAACCAATCGTCCATTTATAGCCTCAGTAGGTAAAGGGTTAAGAAGCGAACTTGCCGCTTCTGAAAAGCAGCGAAGCAATGAACCAATGAAGCAGTGGGTCGGGACACTGCTTCGTTTCTTCAAGAACAGCCGCTGCAGAAGTGGTGGATTACAGACTGCAGAGTCTGTAATCAGCGTAAAGAAATGACCAATTTCTCGATAAAACACCCTCAAAAACAAGACTGCTCTGAATGACCGATAAGGGAATTGCTGAGTAAAAAGGCTATTGATGTCGGTGGATCGAATCATTTCGTAACAACTTTCGATGCACATCCCTTGTGTGCCCCCTCGGGTGGGGGCACCTCATAGTTTGAAAACCACTGGTTTAATCGCTGCAGATTTGAAACATTTAGGAACAGATCCAGAGGTTAGTGAGGGATTAGTAATTTCCAGCGCAGTCGGCCCAAGAGTGGACCACAGGTCCTTAAACAGTTTTGTTGGTATGGGATCAAATAAGCAGGTTGTGCTTTTTTAGACTTCACAAGTTTGGTCAGCACGCCTAGTGAGATACTATCAAATTCTGTAAATGTAAGTAATACCTCAGTAACTACACCTCAATAGCAGGGTGTAGTGGTTGGGTTAAGGCATGTTGGGATATGTTTAACCTAATGTCATTTTCTTCTTGAAGTAATCCAAGAAATCTTGTGCTGTAAAAGGAGAGTGACTTACAGGTGGTTGTCTATGAATAAGTGTTGCCACCTTGTCGAACAAGAACTTTGAGTTATGGTTGTTTCTGTTGATCAAATCAGAGTAATAGGTCCACTTTGTAGCCAGTAGTGCATGCTTATGGTGTAAGATAGCATCATGCATTGTGAAGTGGAATACTTCTAATTTTGAACTACGCCATTTCCGTTCTAGACCTCTAGCCTTATGCTTGAGGTCACGCAAGTAATCATTAAACCATGGTGACTGTGTTTTGGGGGGGCGTGGTTTTAATATAGGTGGCACAATCATGACTGTCTACTGATTGGGCATTTTCAAAACATGAAGCTAAGATATCAGGCATTGTAGCTTTGAGTTCAGTCGTAGTTGAGGACTTGATGCGTTGCCACTGTGATAAATAAGGTTGTTCTTCCATTAAACACGGGAGCGAAACTGTAAACCTAATAAGTGATTGATCAGAGACCACCAATGCAAGAGGCATGATGTTAATATTTGTGACAGCAATACCAGATGTGAGATCCAAATCCAGGGTATTTCCACTAATGTGTGTTGAGTCCTGAATGCATTGTTGAAATCCTAATGCATCCACAATTTCCATTAATGATTTGCAGAGGGGATCAGAAGGCTTATTTATATGAATGTTGAAGTCACCAATAATCAGAATGTTATCTGCACTAGTTGACAAATTAGAGATGAACGCACCAAATTAATCTAAGAATTCAGAGTATGGGCCAGGGGTCCTATATACAATGACAAAGTAAAACGGCTGATTTTTATTCATCTGACCTGATTTTTCTACATTGATTGCAGACCTGTTGCAGATGCTGATCATACAGACCTATCATACAGCTCAGCAGTCACCTGCTCCTTGAAAGCTGTGTGTCTGGGCTTGTTTGTTGTGAGCCACACAGAGGTCTTTATGACGTATGTACTTGTTGGTGGTGGCAGTGTCCAGAAAATGACCACTGCATAGATTTGTTGTACCAAATGATATTGGATGAGGTGGTCGGGAATGATCAGCTCCTCTCCTGTGTGTGTTGATTGGTGTCAAACAGGAGACTGTCACCAGTGCCCACCTGCCATCTTGCTGCTTGACCCTCCTCTGTATGGTGCCCCCTGAGTAAGTCTCATTGGATTGTGGAGCAAACTTGAGACCTCTGTTTTATCCATTCACCCCACATAGATGATGGGTGCATCTCAGACCGATCTAATGGAGGTTCTGTAATGTGGAGCCTCAGATAATGGACATGTCGTTCCATGTGCATTGTCTAAAGCAGCTAAGCAGTTTTGTTTGTAATCAGGTTTTCTTTGATAATAAGAGGGTTGGTAACAACCTTCAGGTTTCTCTAAGGATTTAATTAGTAAGCCAACCCTGTTTGATTATTCAGATATGTAAATGAAGACCCAAATACATACAGCAGTATGAAATCTGAGACTAATGTAAAACTGCAAGAGCTCTGGAAGTAAGTGTGTGTGAATTATTCACTCATCACATCATGCAGCATGCTTCCACTGCATACTGTTCTCTCTCTCTCTCTGTCTCTCTGTGTCTCTCTCTCTCTCTCTCTCTCTCTCTCTCTCTCTCTCTCTCTGTGTACACATTTGTCTTCTGATAGCTAAAGGTGTTGAGGTGTGTTTGCCTCAGGATAGTGATGGAACATCTGGACACGTGATATGGTTTACACTCCTGAGCAGGATGTGAACAAATTGAATTGCTTGTACACTCAGGCTAGGGGTGTCACACATCACAGAAGCCATGGTTTGGATAGGAAACTGATTTTAAGCCATGCATCAGATCATTTTTCAGATCAGCAGAAAAAAAATAAGACACTTTGTTTTCCGTTTTATTTTACATAGCATTTTAAAATAAGATACTCTGAGATACACAGAGAATATGTAGATATCTATGATAGGAGGATTTACAGAAAATTACACAGTTTCGGTGGGCAGTCGAGGATCACCGCCTATCGGGGGTGCTGCAAAACGCTACTTTTTGCTGAAGTGGCAGTTATTTTTGAGGGATTTCTGGACCACACCTCAACGTCTCAAGCTAGTTTACGCATGTTTTGATTCTCTTAGCAACCCGCTTGAAATTATTGTGGGATAATGAATACATGAGAGTATAGGTAGTGCTCAAGTCTGTCAAAATGTCAAATTCTGTGTTTTGAGGAGTTGCACATCTCCATGCAGGCACCCCTGTATGTGTACTGTCATATAAAGATTATAGTGGGGTTCAGCTGTATTAACTATTTTCTAAACATTATAATGTGGTAAGTTTGCATAGAAATGCTTTATTAACATGGGACACACATGTAACAAGATGTTTTATCGCCCATATTATTCTACTGGAAATTAGGCCCATTTCCATCCTGATAATTCTTGTAGAATAATTGTCATTCCCTTATCATTTCCTAGTCAAAATAATAATGGAATGGATCTGTTGACTTGATAAAGGAGCCCTGCCCAACAGTAGTGTTTGTTTTATTTTATTTATTGCTGTTTTGGGGCTGTGTATCCTCTGTATATTCCACACCACAGAAAACCAGTTGGTCTCTGCCTCACTCACAAAGTATTATGCAGTTATCTCATCCAACCAACTATTTATTTAATGTCAATTTATTTATTAGTCTGCGCCATGCCATCCATTACCTTTTTCATGGTTCTCAAGATCAGGCACATAAGTGGCTCTACTCTACTCTTTTCTACTCTCCTATTTTACTCTTCCTTTTTAGATATTTAGATATACCTTTGTATACTGGCATAGTTCCACCTTAGAATTGTAATATAATATATAAGATATACCTTACTGAATTTTCATGGAAAAACCTCTGGTGGTTTCATCACACTATCTCTTGTTTTTTTATATGCATTCTCTTTTTTGCTACTGCGTTCTTATATTTTTTCTTTTCTGAATTGCGCTCTGGACATACCTCTTTCATTCGGTTAAATTTTATTTATTTTTCTTCTCCAGATCTTTCAGGTCTGCGCATGGCTTACTCAGGTTTATACGAGGTCTGTCCGTAAAGTATAGGTCCTTTTTATTTTTTTCAAAAACTATATGGATTTCATTCATATGTTTTTACGTCAGACATGCTTGAACCCTCGTGCGCATGCATGAGTTTTTCCACGCCTGTTGGTGACGTCATTCGCCTGTGAGCACTCCTTGTGGGAGGAGTCGTCCAGCCCCTCGTCGGAATTCCTTTGTCTGAGAAGTTGCTGAGAGACTGGCGCTTTGTTTGATCAAAATTTTTTCTAAACCTGTGAGACACATCGAAGTGGATGGACATGGTTCGAAAAATTAAGCTGGTCTTCAGTGAAAATTTTAACAGCTGATGAGAGATTTTGAGGTGATTCTGTCGCTTTAAGGACTTTTCACGGTGCGAGACGTCGCACAGCGCTCTCAGGCGGCGTCATCAGCCTGTTTCAAGCTTAAAACCTCCACATTTCAGGCTCTGTTGATCCAGGACGTCGTGAGAGAACAGAGAAGTTTCAGAAGAAGTCGGTTTCAGCATTTTGTCCCGATATTCCACTGTTAAAGGAGATTTTTTTAATGAAAGACGTGCGGGCGGATTGCAGCGTCGGCTCGCAGCCGCCGCGACGCTCCGCCACAGGAAAAACACCTCTGTTGGAAGCCTTGAGGACAAGTTGGAACATCTCCAGCTGATAAACAATTTCTCATATACTCACTCCACTGAAAGCCATCAAAAGCCAACTGGATTTTAACAAATGGTTATCAACACGGAGGTGTTTTTCCTGTGCCGCCGCGTCGGCTGCGTCCCGACGCGCGGACCCGTCCGCACGTCTTTCATTAAAAAATCTCCTTTAACAGTGGAATATCCGGATAAAATGCTGAAACCGACTTCTTCTGAAACTTCTCTGTTCTCTCACGACGTCCTGGATCAATAGAGCCTGAAATGTGGAGGTTTTAAGCTTGAAACAGGCTGATGACGCTGCCTGAGAGCGCTGCACGACGTCTCGCACCGTGAAAAGTCCTTAAAGCGACAGAATCACCTCAAAATCTCTCATCAGCTGTTAAAATTTTCACTGAAAACCAGCTTAATTTTTCGAACCATGTCTACTTTGATGTGTCTCACAGGTTTAGAAAAAATTTTGATCAAACAAAGCGCCAGTCTCTCAGCAACTTCTCAGACAAAGGAATTCCGACGAGGGGCTGGATGACTCCTCCCACAAGGAGTGCTCACAGGCGAATGACATCACCGACAGGCATGGAAAAACTCACGCATGCGCACGAGGGTGCAAGCATGTCTGACGTAAAAACATATGAATGAAATCCATATAGTTTTTGAAAAAAATAAAAAGGACCTATAGTTTACGGACAGCCCTCGTATTTGCACTGAAAGGCTTGCACCTTACCTTTCATTGTACTGGTTACAATAAAGAATCAGTATCTGTATATTTTTCTTTCTTGCCACAATTCAGTTCATTGCTCCCAAATCAAAAGTTTACATTTCCACAGCTCTCATTTGCTCTATACGCCCTTGTGCTTGTCTCCATTTATACACATGATCCCATATCATTTCCCAGTCCTGCCATCAGACTGGAGCAGCCATTTGTTGAAAGCCCTTGGAAATAAGGACCAAGCTAGTGAGGATAACATGGATGAGAAAGGCTTTGTCACTACACGCCCGATGACAACGTGAGTCTTCCATCTGAGGTAGCTGAGGGTACAGGGAGGAGTCAGAACACATACATCTGTACTTCTATCTTGGTGAGATCTATCATTTTAACACTGATTGTTTCACACTTCAGCTGAGTTTGCATCTTTTTTTGCTTTCTGAAAACCTGCACTAATACAAGTATTTAAGCTCATGACTCCAACATTTTTCTATAATCACCCACAGACCATGTGCTTTAAAGTTGCCACAAATTGCATTCTTTGTGTTTTTAAATTTAAGCATTTATCATCGGCGTAGAATAGTTTAAAAACACCATCTATGACACAATTGTAGAAAAGAGTTCCAAAGATGTTTAAACAGTTTATGCCATTTTCTTGTTTTGGTGTAGAACATTTAAGTAAAACAATATTATGAAAATACCTAGAAGAAAAACAATTGGTGAATGCTGCTAAAAGTCAGGTCTGTTTTCAAACCAGTCCTATATAAAGTGATATCTTGTTTCAGCTTGCAGTTTAACAGTTTTAAACACATCTCTGGCTGAAAAGAGAGGTGGAGACTACACAGCATTTGTGAAGCTGGAACTAGAAAAAATGTGGTTTAGTAGTTGACTTAGTTTGCTGTCAGTGAATTAATTGACACATGGATTTGTATCCATGTATTTTAAAATTATTATTGACAGACCCCACAACTAGGGATGGGGCTGATCTGATCCAATACCTGTATCATTTTGCGATACCAATGTAATTCACGGATCGGACATTTACGTTACAGTCGGCAGTGTTTTCCGATCCAGGAGCCATGTCTGTTTTTTGTTTTTCTCTTGAATGTATCCGGAAAGGATTCCTTGCTGGCTGCCGCTGGCTGCAGACTATGGAAGGGACCCCCCAAACATAGGCGTGCCCCAGTGAGAAGCAGACTGAGACACGCCTTCAGAAAATCCCTCCCACAGCCTGCAGCCAGGCAGCAGGCGATCATTAAATAAGCAGCAAGCTGGCCAACATTTTATCACGTCTGCTGTGTCTGCCTTCAATAAAGTGAACTTAATTAAACATTTGAAAAAGCAGCACATTTAAGAGCACAAGGATTTTTGTTGTTGTTTTTTAGCCAAGACCAAAGAGACAAAAGGAGCGGACAGGAAGGGTGCAACGATTTTCCCAGACTGACTCCAAATATGAGTAAATTAAGTACTTTTATTTATTTTTGTTGGTTTCTTGTTGCATTTTCTAGAGCCGACCGATATGGATTTTTTTTTTAGGCCGATAACGATATTTGGATGAAAAAATGCCGATAATTGATAAATCGGCTGATTTGCCGATAGCCAGTAAATCAGCCGATATTATTTTTTATTTTATTTTTTTTTAATTAATAAAATGTTCTTTTTTGGACCCTTAACAAAAAAGGTATGAGCTAAAAGCTGAAGCCTTTTCCTCATATTGATTAGCTTTATAACTGAGAAGAATTTTCAAGTTCAAAAAATGCAATCAAGGATTAAACCTTTGTGAAATTAGCAAATACATATCCTTAAGAGTTGTGAAATACATCTGATCTTGTACCTCTTGTTGCTGGAACTTATATATAGGTTAAGGATAAGGATATCGATCCTTATAAACTTACTTGTATGCTTTTGTCAGCTGATCAGTGCAGTGTGATGGCGAACTACGGGGGCTGGTGACGAACACACTTAAGCAGGGGTGTAAGCAGCTCTCAGTTGAATGGAGCCAGAGCTCCATCTACTGGACAAATGGTGCAAGGACATTTTACATTGCCGACACAAACATTATTTCAGTAACTGTTCTGTTTATGAGAAATTATCGGCGTTCTATCAGCAAAATTTCAGTCGATAGTGAGTACTTTGAAAAGGGCTTATATTGGCCGGCCGATATATCGGTTGGGCTCTAGCATTTTCGAAATGCGGAAATGCGCTGTCTTTAAAATGGTGCACGTACTCAGGGCGGGTGTGCCATCTGGTGTTCAAGAGATGAAGTTTCAGCCACTGACCCAACAATAAATAAAAGTGCTCTTTAACCAAAACATTAAATCTAGGCTTGCATCTTAGATATACCTTCTGGAAAATTGTAGCTGAACATTGAGGTCTTCTTTTTAACAAAATACTCCTGTATACCACTTCATCATGACACCGGATAACTGGGGATACAAAATGTCATATAAAATCAGAAATAATAACAATAATATTGAAGCAAACAGAGTTCTGGTGTTGGAAGAGTATCGGTATCAGCAGATATCCAAATTCAGGTATCGTGAAAAAATGTGGATCGGTGCATCCCTACCTGCAGCTATTCGTTTCTAATGTTCCTCAATTTTGGCAGGCCTTGACACATTCCTGAACTGTCTGTGACATTGTTCCTATGACTGTCTTACTCTTGATATTAACTGTTTCAGTATGTCTTTGACTAAGACAAGGCCAAGGCCAGTTTACTCCTCATTAGAGATCATAATTGACTACAATTGGTAGTTTCTCTTTGCTAGCAGAAAAAGGACGTATTTGACCCTACTCACTGGACTGACCAATACTCAGAACAATGGGAAAGTGCAGGGAACTCTGTGAAGATCGAGGAAGGACGGTTGTAGATTTACACAAGTTGGTAGGCTTGCTATGAACTGGAAACTGCTGGAACACCAATTTCACATAGTGAAGCGAGTTTTACATTGCCATGGACTGATTGGGTACCAAACAAGAAATAAGCCCCCGTACCAACACCTTCAAGCTAGACTTAAATTTGCAGCTGCCCATGTGGACAAGCCAAATGCCTTCTGCAGTAAAAGTTATGATCGTTTGGCCACAGACAGGAAGTATGTTTGGAGGAGTAATGCTGAGGTTTTGAAACCAAAGAACATTGTACCAACTGTCAAGCATGGTGGTGGTACTGGTGCATTGCACAAAGTGGATGGAATAATGAACTAGGAGGACTAACTCCAAATTCTTCGTCACCCCAAATTAACAGGTATACTGTTGAAACTTGGCTACAATTGGGTGTTCCAACAAGACAGTGAACCCAAATACACATCAGAACTGGTTGTGGGTTGACTAAAGCAGACTGATATTAAGTTTCTGGAATGGCCTTTCCAAAGCACCAACTTTAACCCTATTGAAAATTTGTGGACCATGCTTAAAAGCCGGGTCCATGCCAGGAAGCATATTTAAATGAACTGTACCAGTACTACAAAGAAGAGTGGTCATATATCCAGCCAGAATGTTGATGAAGCATGTTGATGACTACAAAATGCATCTGGTCAATCTGCAGTTTGCTAAGGGACATTTAACCAAATATTAGTGGGGATGTATATCTATATTTGAGCCCATTGACCCTTTGTGGATTAGAGGAAATACAAAATAAATTCAAACTTGTGCACCCAATTTTTATTTATTTATTTATTTATTTATTTATTTTTGTGACTGGTTTAATCAATCCAATCTGGGTCAGTCAAAAAATGCCTTGATTAGGTATTCCTGGGGTTTGTTCCTGCTGCATCCAAACACTGCTGCTTTGCTTCCTGATGTTCCAATCTATGGTGCTGGCCAAGGAGCACAGAAACTGAGTGCATTAATTGCACACCAAAAAGAAAAAAATTTGTGGTGGTCAAAGGAATTTGCATCAACTTTGACAGCCCTAAAATAAATTAATGAATAGAATTTCCGGTGCAGTTTGAGAGCATGCTGCACTGCCAAGTGGATTTGGGTGGGGGATGCCCACCTGACACAAGCGTTTTCAGCCCAAAGGTCAAGAACTGTAGCTAACCTTTATTATGCCTCATTTGAATATTTATGTTTACATTCTCTCTGTATTTGGGTTTGGTGTCAGACTTTTTTTTATGATTTTAATTTTTATTGTGTAATGTTTTGAAATGTAGTATTTTATGACAAATTGCTATTGTAAAGGTCTTTGAAATGTATTTGTCCTGAAAGTGCTTTATTATCTTTATTATCATTATTATTATTAGCACTTTCTTACAGCTATAGGCACATGAAGAGACCGTGCATGTTTTTAATCCTTTTTGGGACGTGCAGCTATTGCCTAGTTCTTGTAAAACTGTTGAGACAGCTTGAATGTAGACAAAACAGTTTGAAGGTCTATTGGCTTTTTTTCCATTTGTGTTCCTGCCTGCACCTGCAATTTCCTGAGCATAGTTTACCACAATACCTGAATATGTTAGAAAGGTCTTTGCATGCATTTTGCCTGTTTTTGCATGCATTTGTGAAAGAGTTGTGCATGCAGATACTTTAGCTGTGCTTCTTTTCAGTGCTGAGGTGGAAGGTCTGCAGGTCTTGTACCCCCTGTCTCCATGTTTTTGCAGTGGGGAAGAGGGAGGGTGGTGCTGCCTCCTTTGTTTCCTTTGTTAAAGAGGAGACTGAAAAGGCCAGAGAACCAGAGTGGGGAATTGTGAAGAGAAAGTGGGGGTTTGAGAGGTAAAGGCATAACTTGAGGAGAGTGGGAGGAGATGAGGATGCGAGTGTCTCCTCCCCTGAACGTCTGATAGAAAGCAGTCGGTGTTGACTGCAGACTTCTTTTCTTTGTCCTTAGTAGAGAGGCAGGTGAATGGGTGTGATTGAAGAGGGAGTGTCTGTCACGTGGAAGACAACCTCCAGGATCTGAAAAATTTTGAGTCTTTGAAGTCAAATGATTTCAATGTATTGAAAATTTTATAAGAGAATACATCTTTAAGGTGTATATTTTTGTGGATGAGTTAGTTGTTTTAAACCGATTTATTGATTTGTAATAGTTTTTTTTTTCTTTTTTTCAATTATGCACATTACTAGAGCTGGGCAGAGGGTCATTCATCAGTAATTAGAAATAAATGGTCTCACAAGCATGCTTGAAATTGAGTACCTCCTCAGTGGTGGTATGCCACTAAATTTAGTTTTTAATTATGGTGGCAACAATGCAAAATATCTGCTATCTTGACATTTACCAGGTCTTCCTCTTTATATATATATATATATATATATATATATATATATATATATATATATATATATATATATATATATATATATATATATATATATATATATATATATATATATATATATATATATATATATATATATATATATATATATATACACACACACACACACACAAACACACAAACACAACTGTGTGTGGGTCTTTAATGGCATGCAGAGAGGCGTGAACGCAGCATTTTGAAATCCTGAAGCCAACTGTTGCCAAGTGGCAACCATGAAAGCTTTTGGAGAATAGGGAGTGCAGTTTGCCTCGAAACTCCTTTTTGTCAAGGCAGCTCCCACCTAAATTGGCTCACCCCCCTTAATACCCTTTAAACACTTTAGGGGGTAGGGACACACTAGCCTGGGAAAAAATGGGTTGCTATGGAAATCCAAAGACAAGTGTTGGACAGGCATGCTAAAAGTTCAAGACCTTGGCCGGCGGCTGGTGGACTCGGCAAGTAAAGGCCAATCCTCCTAGGAAGTCTGAAGAAATCTCACTCTGCTTTAAGGATACAAGCTTAATGTCACCATTCTTGACTGAAAGGCAGCTATTCCCTTTGAAATTACAACTGTCATTCAGTTTTGTAATGAAAGGCCATACATTTTCCAGGCTCTTACTGACTTGTGTAGTCTTAAGTTTCAGTGAAAACTGCAAACATCGTTCACTGACATTTAACAGGTTTTATGATCAATTCAAAATTTAGAGCTACTCATGTCAGTACATCAGAGTCACAGTTCTATAATCCTATTCGTAACATAAATGTATGTATCCTGAGTTCACATATAGACACAGAATTTTAAAGTTCTTTATCTTGAAAGGGATTTGGTTTCATGTCAGAAGATGAACTGATCTCTTTTATCTTTAGGAAACGTTTTGTGGGCATTGTGTTAGGGTTGAGTTTCAACATGTTTTAAATCTGCATTGGTCAAACGTATTACACACTGCTATTGCATCAAACTTTCTGCTCAAAAGTTCTTGATCTCATCTGCTCTCTGTTGTATGATTTAATATCAACTTTTGAGTTCTGCTCCATCCTAAAGCTAACATTAGCTGAGCTACACTAGCGTTGGGTGTCGACAACCGGTTCTTTTCAGGTATCGTTAAGAAATGATTCAATCCACTGACATCATTGCTTAATGATTCCCTTATCAGTCCTTCAGCGCGGCCATTGTTTTTGGGGGTGTTTTTTGGGAAAATGATCATTTCTGTATGTTGATTACAGAACCCCTGCAGGGTCTGTAATCAACTGTTTCTGCAGCGTGGCTCTTCTTTGAAGCTTGAAGCATTGAAGCACTGCTTCGTTGGTTCTTTGTTTTATTTCGCTTTATCTTAATTTTTCCCCGCTAAAACCCCAAAGAGCATATGTCTGAGTAATATTTACCCTTTTTTTTTTTTTTTTTTTTTTTTTTTTTTTTTTTTTTTTTTTTTTTTAAGTTAAACCGACCTGTTATGGTCTTCTGAGACAGTTGATAGATGTATTTTATAACTTAAAAATGGGACAGATGCTAACGCGTTAGCATGTGTATGGCATTTTCAATGTTAAAGTTAGCATTAAGTTGTTCACATCCCAGCACTTTTGTGTGCATTAGTTTTCTGTATAATAATTAATGGCTTAGCGTTTGTTGTATTACAAATTGTAATTTTTAAATTTATTTTTGTTTATATATTAATAATAATAACAACAATAGTAATAATAACTAATAATGCTACAATACAATTTTAGAGAAAGAGACAAAAAGAACCTGATTAAACACAACAGAAAAGATAAAACCAACTAACAATGAACATAAAAAAATAACTGTTTCCTGTGAAGACCTAGTGACTCTTACACCTCCACTTCACCGCTGTTTTATTTAAGTTTAATGACAGTTTGTTTCGGTCAAACAGTTTCGTGTGGGAGGTGTTGGGGGGGGGGGGGGGGGGGGTGATTTTGGGTTACAGCTTTTTTTTTTGTTTGTTTTTCACCACTTTCATCCCTGAATAGGTCAATTTAGAGTCACTTTTGTGCGGCTTAAAGTCACTAACTGGGACTCCTGTCTTGTGAGAAAGAAACGAGAATCATCCTCCGTTCTGTTCACACAGCTCCAAACGCTGCGCGGCTCTCTGCCGAGTCAAGTTAGAACGATAGAGTCCAGTCGGAATTTATAAATTCAAAGCGCAACGCCGTTGAAATCGATTAACACCTCTTTCCAAATGTTGTAATACAAACAAACTGCAATCGATCAAAACATTTTTTTTTCCTCCCAAAATGAGACGTCCTGCGCTGATGTGCAGCAGCTGGATGAGCTCAGCTCAGAGGTATGGAGAGACATTCATGCCAAAATGTCTGAAAGGAAATGCTTTTGACAAAAACTACAGATTTTGTTTATTTTTATTTATGCCCAGAGATCAAGAATCCAGTGACCAATTTCATATTTATTTACTTTAAGACTCAATAAAATATTGTTGACATAGAAAACCTGTAAAGCCTACTTTTAGTACACAGAAAATTCACAATTCGATAAGGGAATCGATAAGGAATTGGATCGATAAGCACAATCGATAATGGCATTGATATCGATAAAATCTTATAAATACCCATCCCTAAGCTACACTCTGTCTCACCATATTTTATATTTTATGCTTCTTAGTGAAATTTAGGGCTATGGTGTGTGTGTGTGTGTGTGTGTGTGTGTGTGTGTGTGTGTGTGTGTGTGTGTGTGTGTGTGTGTGTGTGTGTGTGTGTGTGTGTGTGTGTGTGTGTGTGTGTGTGTGTGTGTGTGTGCGCGCGGATGCACACGTGTGCATGCTCTTCATCTGAGGTTCTGTGGTCCAAGATACTGTGGGATCTACATTACTGATTTTGTAAGTTGGCGGATTGCTACAGTGTCCATCTAGCAGCCCCCTGTCTGAGCATGTGGTGTCTGGACCCAGGATGTATGACAATGAACTTTGCTACTCATGATGAACTTTGTGTCATGTTGCTCACCTTGTCTGTGAAGTTGAGCTCTGTAAATCTTTTCTTGCCAACAAAGGAATCAGATAAAAGTCACTTCTTCAAGTGATGATGGTGATGAGCCAGTTAGCATCAGTGCTCATCCGCTCTGAATGTATTTTTGCCCTGCACTCATTTTTTCATCAAATGAAAAATGCAGGGGTGGGAGTCAAGTGTTTAGTGCACTTACGTTCAGTGCAGTGCAGGAGGTTCCCGATTCAAACCCCACCCTTTCCACATTACTGTATGTAATGTGGAGTTACGTCAGGAAGGGCATCTGGCATAAAACCTGTGCGAAATCAACGTGCAGATCAGGCAGAGCAACATTGAAGGAAATTTGAAACTGCTGGCTAAGGCTAAGTGTAAATTTGGTAAGATTGTAATTCACGTCGGCAGTAATGACACCCGGTTACGTCAATCGGAGGTCACTAAAATTAACATTAACATCGGTGTGTAACTTTGCAAAAACAATGTCAGACTCTGTAGTTTTCTCTGGGCCCCTCCCCAATCGGACCGGGAGTGACATGTTTAGCCGCATGTTCTCCTTGAATTGCTGGCTGTCTGAGTGGTGTCCAAAAAATGAGGTGGGCTTCATAGATAATTGGCAAAGCTTCTGGGGAAAACCTGGTCTTGTTAGGAGAGACGGCATCCATCCCACTTTGGATGGAGCAGCTCTCATTTCTAGAAATCTGGCCAATTTTCTTAAATCCTCCAAACCGTGACTATCCAGTGTTGGGACCAGGAAGCAGAGTTGTAGTCTTACACACCTCTCTGCAGCTTCTCTCCCCCTGCCATCCTCTCATTACCCCATCCCAGTAGAGACGGTGCCTGCTCCCAGACCACCAATAACCAGCAAAAATCTATTTAAGCATAAAAATTCAAAAAGAAAAAATAATATAGCACCTTCAACTGCACCACAGACTAAAACAGTTAAATGTGGTCTATTAAACATTATATCTCTCTCTTCTAAGTCCCTGTTAGTAAATGATATAATAATTGATCAACATATTGATTTATTCTGCCTTACAGAAACCTGGTTACAGCAGGATGAATATGTTAGTTTAAATGAGTCAACACCCCCGAGTCACACTAACTGCCAGAACGCTCGTAGCATGGGCCGAGGGGGAGGATTAGCAGCAATCTACCACTCCAGCTTATTAATTAATCAAAAACCCAGACAGAGCTTTAATTCATTTGAAAGCTTGACTCTTAGTCTTGTCCATCCAAATTGGAAGTCCCAAAAACCAGTTTTATTTGTTGTTATCTATCGTCCACCTGGTCGTTACTGTGAGTTTCTCTGTGAATTTTTGGACCTTTTGTCTGACTTAGTGCTTAGCTCAGATAAGATAATTATAGTGGGCGATTTTAACATCCACACAGATGCTGAGAATGACAGTCTCAACACTGCATTTAATCTATTGTTAGACTCGATTGGCTTTGCTCAAAATGTAAATGAGTCCACCCACCACTTTAATCATAGATCTTGTTCTGACTTATGGTATGGAAATTGAAGACTTAACAGTATTCCCTGAAAACCCCCTTCTGTCTATCATTTCTTAATAACATTTACATTTACTCTGATGGACTATCCAGCAGTGGGGAATAAGTTTCATTACAGTAGAAGTCTTTCAGAAATCGCTGTAACTAGGTTTAAGGATATGATTCCTTCTTTATGTTCTCCAATGCCATATACCAACACAGGGCAGAGTAGCTACCTAAACTCTGTGAGTGAGATAGATTATCTCGTCAGTAGTTTTACATCCTCATTGAGGACAACTTTGGATGCTGTAGCTCCTCTGAAAAAGAGAGCCTTAAATCAGAAGTGCCTGACTCAGATTTGGGATTATGCAGTGACTGCCAGCATGTTAACGCAATATGTGAAATTTCGTATTTTCAGCTTATACATTTATTATGTGCCAATTTAAAACGTTTGCCATATACTACACCACTTTTGTGGCCCAAAGCCTATAGTAAATCCATTTCTAACACTGAAATAGTTAAGTTACGTGAATAAAGGGATTATTTTCACTAAACATTTGAATAATGGCTTAAACACTTCATATTTTCAAATTTAGAGCGAAATTACATCTTGGCACAATGTTCTAGACAAAAATGTGTCACTCAGAAAGCTTAGATTGTTATGAAAAATTTGATATGCAACACAGGCCTTATATTTTATACAAGTACCTTTTTGTAAAATGTGAAATTGATGGTATGGTACAATCAAGAAAATAACCTGAGGGCTATAAGGATTTAAAATGAAAAAAAAAAAAGTAAGTGCAGGTGCACAAGCACCCTATAATTTGTCAGTGATGACTGGGAGGAATTTGCATAATAATTATGCACATTAAATTTTGCTCATACGTATATTCTTTACACCAATGAAGCTGGTGAGTGGTTAGTGATGCTGAAACAGATTTATTTCTATTTTTTGATAATAACTAGTAATCAGGCTTTTCAGACCTATGGTAGGATTATTGATATGTAATTATTTAGCACATCACTTAACATTAGGGCTTGAGCACTGTGTTGACGTACAACTTAAATATGTTTATTTCCATAGGATGCCTCACATGGAGGGAGTAATATGGTTGTGCATTGAGAGGAAGAACACAAAAGAGCAAGATGAAGTGAAGAAAAACCTCTCTAGCAGTCATGTAAAATGTGGAAGGGATGGACGTTAAAACCCGGTATTAAACGGCCCGGTGCTAAATTATTAATGACCGGAGTATCAATAAGCCCCGACGTCCCATCCTGGAATTTCTCTCTCTCTGTCTCTCGTTTTATAGTCAAGACTTGAATTTTGAAATATAAATTACAAGTATTTTAATTTGGGTAAATTCATTTTACTAATTGAGTAACAATAGATAAGCACAATAAAAGGTGTAGCCCCACTTAACTGTAACTTTTGTGTTTTTGAGTGACTCACATTTTTCCACACAAGGTACCTTGTGATTTTATTTATTTCTTTATTCTTTGCCCTGGAATTGTCCTGGAAATGCTTCACATATTGTTTCACATAGTCACTGTCTTGTTGCCATGCATTTATGTGGGTAGATAACAAATATTATCTGTGCTGATAATCTGTGTGATAACTGCCCCTGTAGCATTTTCCTTGATGTAAACACTTTTGGTTGTTATGTAGACTGCATGTGTCACATCCCAGCATCCTGTCATATGTCTTCTTACCGTGACACTTGTTTGTTCCTGCATCCAAAGATCTCAGGGGTTGTGGGGCACTGTCATCTTTGCATTGACACATTACACCCTTGATAGATCATCATGTTAAAATGCTTTCTGATGACACGACTGCCTCTTCGTTTCACATGAACGCCCTCAGAGAACAAAGAGGAATGGCTGTCTGCAAGCGGAACACAATCTTTGTTATTGTTGGATACATTCTTGTTTATGACACAGTAATATGCATTTCCACAAGAATCTTTCACAGACAACACAGAGGAACCTGCTGAGTTCTGTGCTGCTGGCTCAGTCACACTGTTTCACATCACTTATAATGAACTTTTGTCATCCCTGGTTGTCAGAAAAAGATTCCGCAACCTAAATTGCGGTCATTTCACACCAATATTTTTAATCTACTTTCATAGTAAATATGGTTTGTGTTTCAGTTTGAACACCCTCTGCATAGCACAACTCTGTGACTGTACAGTATCGCATGGTTGAAGTAATGCTGTTACTTCTGTTTCATTTTGCAGCAGCAAAGATTTATGACCTGCCTATCATCTGTCTCCTTACTGTAACAATTCCTGTTGGTTCCTGTGCCCAAAGATGTCAGGGGTTATGGGACACTGTCATCTTTGCATTGACACTTTACTCCCTAGATGCACCAACCTGTCACCCTAAGATTCACCCTAAGGACAGGATCCCGAATTACAAACAGAGCAATGTAGTGTATTCTATCAGATGTCAGGAAAACTGTAACGAACACTACATAGGTGAGACTAAGCAACCTTTACACAAAAGGCTATACCAGCACTGCAGAGAAGGCGCCAGTGGACCTCAGTCTGCAGTTCATCTCCATTTTAAAGACACTAACCACATGTTTGAGGACAAAGAAGTTAAAATCTTAGCCAGAGAGAAGAAATGGTTTGTTAGAGGGGTCAAGGAGGCATTCTATGTGAAACAGTTGAAACCCAGCCTTAACCGGGGAGGGGGTCTGAGACATGGTTTGTCCCCTGTTTACAATGGGGTATTCAGGTCGAAGCAGTTTCAGTCTTTTGTTCATGGTAATGAGTCATTCACGTCATCAGGAGAGTTGTCAAGGGAGCCATCAGGAGAGGCGTCCATCCCATCCTTAGGAGGGACAGCTGCCCTGTCTTTAGGAGGGTGCTAACTAGAGCACAATAGGTGCTAATTAGAGCTATTGTTTAGTCACTAGCCTATAGCAGTCTGCTTCTCGGTAGGAGGGGTCTGGTTAGGTTTAAAACTCCAGCTTTTGTGGCTTCTGTTTATTCTTCTCTACAAGAGTCAAGACAGAAGTCAGACTACCAGAGCAAGAATTTTAGCTTAGGAAGCTTCTGCGATTTGAAGCGACACGTCCTCGCGTCAAGCAACCCAGTCCAGTCGAAGATTCAAGCTTCTCTACTTTTTGTGAGGTTATAAATTCTTTTCTGAAATATCACACAAATTCATGTTTACTTGTGTAAAGCCAAGTAATTCTCTGCACTGAAATAATCCATCTAGCTATCTGTTTGCACACCTAGTTAAAGATAAAATAACATCCATTTTGTCCTTGTAGGTCCAGTAATCAACCAGAGTTGAAAATTTTTAACTTACAAAGGCAAGTGCTGGCACGCATCATTCGAATTCGGCTTGAGCCTGATTAAGTTTGGATGCGTCGATCGGGTAAGCCAAATTTGTGGGAGAAAGGGTCTGAATGCCATCCAGCTACAAAGCAATCTGGATTGAGCTGGATTGTAAACCCCAGTCTGAACTGGATCACTGTAATCCCAGTGAATAACATGAAAATGACTTTATGTTACTACCGTATTTTTCGGTGTATGTCAAGTTGTTTTTTAGTTTGTTTGTTTTTTTTTTTTTACAAATAAACTAGATTTCTGTTTCTAAAGTTAGAGGATTTTGTGGGAGAGCGCTTGTGCATATATGCCTCGGTCACAACCTCACCTCAAGAAACATAAATCATGTGACATAACTGCAGGTACACCATGTCATTTGCCTTGCCTTTGTATAGTTTGTTGTTTAAAAAAATATATATATATTAGGGGTGTAACGATACACAAAAATCACGGTTCGCTACGTACCTCGGTTCTGCGGTCACAGTTTGGTTCATTTTCGGTACAGTATGGGAACAAAATGCAAAACCTAAATTTGCTTGTTGTTTAAACCAACAGTTTATTGTAACATTATACAAACAGGAAAATAAAATAATTGCAAAGTGCTGCCTGGTAATAAGTTAAATAAATAAACGCCAAATGTATGAAATATAAAAAATACATTCCTAGTAAACAGCTTTTAACAAAACCTTTCCACAAGTAAAGTGCAGCACAGTTCCAGCATGAAGCCCTGTTAAATTTTATTCAATCTATTACCGGTACGTTTAATGTTTGTTAATATTCTTTTTAAATAAAGTTTTGAAAATGTTTTTGCCTCTCCCAAAAACATTGTGGGAGAGGCAAAAAAAGTGGCCATCACTTAAAATAAAATAACTTCTCAAGGCCAAGGCTTCCCAAAGTCTGGGGACTATTTAATCACAGCGCAACAAACGAGGTCAGTAGGCTGAGCGAGGTCGAGTGAGGATTGTAGATATCCCAAGCTGCTGCAGCAGAGGAGGAGGAGGGGGAGACCCGAGTGGCAACAGAGACTTTCACTTTTATTCGCCAAACATCAGAAAAGTCTCCGGTAACGCCAGGAAAAGTAGTTGGATAGATTTGTCGCTAGTCGCTTTTGAGAAAATAAGTCGTCAAGAGGGTTTGGAAAGTCACCAGATTTAGTGAGAAATTCGCTAAGTTGGCAACACTGAACGTAAACACACTCAGCACAAACTCACCTGTGAACAGCCCTGTACCGAACCGAACGTCTCGCACCGAAACGGTTCAATACAAATACATGCATCATTACACCCTTAATATATATACGAGGTCTGTCCATAAAGTATCGTACCTTTTTATTTTTTTCAAAAACTATATGGATTTCATTCATATGTTTTTACGTCAGACATGCTTGAACCCTCGTGTGCATGCGTGACTTTCCACGCCTGTTGGTGACGTCATTCGCCTGTGACCACGCCTTGTGGAAGGAGTGGTCCCGCCCCCTCGTCAGATTTTCATTGTCTGGAAATGGCGGAATGAAAAGGACTTTTTTTCCATCAGAATTTTTTCAGAAGCTGTTAGAGACTGGCACCTAGAATCCATTCGAAAAATTTATCTGGCTTTCAGTGAAAATTTTACGGGCTTCACAGAGAATAAGGACTTTAACTACAGGTTTAAGGACCCCTTTAAGGACGGTCGGTGCGCCGCGCTGCGATGATGCGGCACAAACCACTGGATCATTTCTAAGCTGATGGCTCTGTGGATACGAGACCATCGTGTGCTCTTTCTCTGGTTATCACAAGAGCTGGACATCAGCCATTTTCCAGCAGATTTCACTTTTAACAAGAGATTTTGTCATGGAAAGCCATGCAGAGGCTTCGCGCGTCACGACCGATTCGCTGACGAAGCGAGACAAAGGAACACCTCCGTTTCGGAGTGTTAGAGGACAAGTTGGGACATGTCTATCTCGGCTTTCAGTGCTTACCAGTCGAGTGAGTATAAAAGAACTTGTGCAGAGCTGGACATGTCCCTACTTGTCCTCTAACACTCCGAAACGGAGGTGTTCCTTTGTCTCGCTTCATCAGCGAATCGGTCGTGGCGCGCGAAGCTTCCGTGCGGCTTTCCATGACAAAATCTCTTGTTAAAAGTGAAATCTGCCGGAAAATGGCTGATGTCCAGGTCTTGTGATAACCAGAGAAAGAGCACACGACGGTCTCGTATCCACAGAGCCATCAGCTTAGAAATGATCCAGTGGTTTGTGCCGCATCGTCGCAGCTCACAGCGCGGCGCACCGACCGTCCTTAAAGGGGTCCTTAAACCTGTAGTTAAAGTCCTTATTCTCTGTGAAGCCCGTAAAATTTTCACTGAAAGCCAGATAAATTTTTCGAATGGTTTCTAGGTGCCAGTCTCTAACAGCTTCTGAAAAAATTCTGATGGAAAAAGTCCTTTTCATTCCGCCATTTCCAGACAATGAAAATCCGACGAGGGGGCGGGACCACTCCTTCCACAAGGCGTGCTCACAGGCGAATGACATCACCGACAGACGTGGAAAAACTCACGCATGCGCACGAGGGTTCAAGCATGTCTGACGTAAAAACATATGAATGAAATCCATATAGTTTTTAAAAAAAAAAATAAAAAGGACCGTTAATTTATGGACAGACCACGTATGTATGTATGTGTGTGTATATATATATATGTATGTGTGTGTATACACTCAACAAAAATATAAACGCAACACTTTTGGTTTTGCTCCCATTTTGTATGAGATGAACTCAAAGATCTAAAACTTTTTCCACATACACAGTATCACCATTTCCCTCAAATATCGTTCACATACCAGTCTAAATCTGTGATAGTGAGCACTTCTGCTTTGCTGAGATAATCCATCCCACCTCACAGGTGTGCCATATCAAGATGCTGATTAGACACCATGATTAGTACACAGGTGTGCCTTTGACTGTCCACAATAAAAGGCCACTCTGAAAGGTGCAGTTTTGTTTTATTGGGGGGGAATACCAGTCAGTATCTGGTGTGACCACCATTTGCCTCATGCAGTGCAACACATCTCCTTCGCATAGAGTTGATCAGGTTGTCAATTGTGGCCTGTGGAATGTTGGTCCACTCCTCTTCAATGGCTGTGCGAAGTTGCTGGATATTGGCAGGAACTGGTACACGCTGTCGTATACGCCGGTCCAGAGCATCCCAAACATGCTCAATGGGTGACATGTCCGGTGAGTATGCCGGCCATGCAAGAACTAGGACATTTTCAGCTTCCAAGAATTGTGTACAGATCCTTGCAACATGGGGCCATGCATTATCCTGCTGCAACATGAGGTGATGTTCTTGGATGTATGGCACAACAATGGGCCTCAGAATCTCGTCACGGTATCTCTCTGCATTCAAAATTCCATCAATAAAATGCACCTGTGTTCTTCGTCCATAACAGACGCCTGCCCATACCATAACCCCACCACTACCATGGGCCACTCGATCCACAACATTGACATCAGAAAACCGCTCACCCACACAACGCCACACACGCTGTCTGCCATCTGCCCTGGACAGTGTGAACCGGGATTCATCCGTGAAGAGAACACCTCTCCAACGTGCCAAACACCAGCGAATGTGAGCATTTGCCCACTCAAGTCGGTTACGACGACGAACTGGAGTCAGGTCGAGGCCCCGATGAGGACGACGAGCATGCAGATGAGCTTCCCTGAGACGGTTTCTGACAGTTTGTGCAGAAATTCTTTGGTTATGCAAGCCGATTGTTTCAGCAGCTGTCCGAGTGGCTGGTCTCAGACGATCTTGGAGGTGAACATGCTGGATGTGGAGGTCCTGGGCTGGTGTGGTTACACGTAGTCTGCGGTTGTGAGGCTGGTTGGATGTACTGCCAAATTCTCTGAAACGCCTTTGGAGACGGCTTATGGTAGAGAAATGAACATTCAATACACAAGCAACAGCTCTGGTTGACATTCCTGCTGTCAGCATGCCAATTGCATGCTCCCTCAAATCTTGCGACATCTGTGGCATTGTGCTGTGTGATAAAACTGCACCTTTCAGAGTGGCCTTTTATTGTGGGCAGTCTAAGGCACACCTGTGCACTAATCATGGTGTCTAATCAGCATCTTGATATGGCACACCTGTGAGGTGGGATGAATTATCTCAGCAAAGGAGAAGTGCTCACTATCACAGATTTAGACTGGTTTGTGAACAATATTTGAGGGAAATGGTGATATTGTGTATGTGGAAAAAGTTTTAGATCTTTGAGTTCATCTCATACAAAATGGGAGCAAAACTAAAAGTGTTGCGTTTATATTTTTGTTGAATATGTGTGTGTGTGTGTGTGTGTGTGTATATATATATATATATATATATATATATATATATATATATATAGTTTTGATTCAGCACATGAGCTGTCACTCAAATCAGCCACGCCCCTAATGTGTTAACAGAACTGGCCTTTGTTGCACAGTGAACGTGATGATGAATATGATGATGTCTAAAAGTGCACTTACACATAACGATGGCAAGTCACGAATGCCATGAAGTATACATTCTTGGCCGCTGATCACGAATGTGATGATTTGAGGCAGAAGCATCAGGTGTTCTCAGGAACTGCTGCAACCTGTTACCACGCTTTACGATTAATGGAGCGTGTTAATGGAGAATTATCAGGAAGCATTACGCACGGTCAAGAATAATGCTTCACGTTGTTGCACATCCTTAAGTTCTGTCATGTTGTGAATAAGGCGAATTGTTGCCACACACACACCCCATATTTATCCAACCATCAGTTGCTGAACAGTTCAGATCGCTCCAGTTTGCTCCTCAAAAACCACAGCAGAAGAACTTTGTGACTGCATGCTTAGTTGGGCTCTTTGCCATGGAGTGGCGCAGCGAGGAGGAGGAGACTGGGAGAGCCAGATGTGTGGCTTCACGTGGCTCTCATCTCGCTCGTTTTCCCAAGCATCAGGCACATGCAGCAGGTGGAAGACCTGCAGGAGCGCGCTGAGGAGCATTGGAATGAAACTTTTAGCCGACTTGGCGTCACTATCCTTCTTCAGCTTGCTGCAGCAATGAAACTGAATGCGGTGTAGCAGGGTTTAATTGTGTGCACGTCAGAGAAGAATGCTGTCACGCTCTATTAAGGATCACCACAAATCAAGACCGATCAACATGCTCAGTTGCGACCTCCACGACATGAGGCGGAATGAGGGTGGTGCATGACATTCATGGAAAATTTTTTGACAGCCAAAAACATGCTCCACGAATATCACGCACCAACACACACTATTAAGAAACCTATTCAGATGTGTTAAGTCACGTTATGAATGTCAGGAATGTGCCAAGAATGACGCAAATATGACTTTCGTAACACATCTTGCCTATGTGTAAATGCAGCTTAAAAAACAATAAATATATATTTAATTTAGATCACTTGTCTTTGATCATACATGTATTTGATTTCATCAACTTGCTTCTGTTTACCCACAAAAAAATGACAGAACCTACAGTATTTACAGTGTCTTTTTCAAGCAATTCATTCTCTAATTAATATAATATGGTTGCTGCATTTATTTATTTATTTTTTATCTGTTGCATTATGCATTCTAACCAACATGTTAGAATGCCGTGTGTGTGTGAATTTGTCTTCCTACAGTGTTTATACTTCAAACAGTAACGGAGTAGCAGTGATGACGATGAGAAATGTGGAGAGAATTTTAACTTACTCACTCTTGCCAGTTGCATCTTAAATTCCTTTGGCACTTCTTAAAACTTATGACACTTCTGCCTCCTCAAAGACACTTTTGGAACTGCTCTGAACACTGGAGCAGAAAGTGCAGACAGTTCAACCTTCAAATACATGTGAATAGTACAAGGCCAAATTTTGGTTTGCGCTGAGCCAGAACACCTTTACAGGAAAGGAGAGCATTCACCCACTGAATGGGTTCACACTTTTGATTGTACATAATTGAATTTAGTTGGTGTGGAATAACCAACTAAAATGAATAACAGTTGTCTTGCTGCTTGTTCTCATTTACAGTGAGGAAAATAAGTATTTGAACACACTGCGATTTTGCAAGTTCTCCCACTTAGAAATCATGGAGGGGTCTGAAATTTTCATCTTAAGTGCATGTCCACTGTGTGAGACATAATCTAAAAAAAAAAAATCCGGAAATCACAATGTATGATTTTATTTATTTGTATGTTACTGCTGCAAATAAGTATTTGATCCCCTACCAACCAGCAAGAATTCTGGCTCACACAGATGTGTTAATTTTTTTTTTAAGAAGCCCTCTTATTCTGCACTCTACCTGTATTAATTGCACCTGTTTGAACTTGTTACCTGTATAAAAGGCACCTGTTCACACACTCAATCGATCACACTCCAACTGTTGTGTGGGCCGCCAGAAGAGGAGGTATTGCTGGCCCACCACCAGAGGGCGCCCTGTCTGGAGTGCGGGCTCCAGGCACCAGAGGGCGCAGCCGCCTCACAGGAGCAGCCAGGGTGACAGCTGTCACGCATTACCTGCAACAGCTGTTACCAATCATCTGATCGGCAGGAGTATATCAGCAGGACGACGTCTCCACCTCTTTGCCGAGATATCGTTTCTACCGAGAAGGTAACGTGCTCAGCTGACTGTTTAACAGTGATCTTTGTGACTTTTGTGCATTGCTCTGAGAGTATTTTCCAACGAGAGGTGGAGGTAACTTACCTGCCGTTCGGATTCCTGGGTGCGAACGCGCCCTCCTTTAATTGTCCTTTGTTCCTCGCCAGCAGTACCAGGTCCGACACGCGGAGGCAGTGGCCACCTGGGAGTTCGGGACTTGGCGGCTCCAGTATTCCCGGGGTCTGGTGGCGGAGGAAACCGTGTGGTTCCGGTTCTACTTTGGAGAGGCGTCTCCTATCTTCGAGCCTGCCCACACGACACCTGTGTGAATTTGACTTTGTCCATTATTGTAATCTGTTGTTCTTGTTGTGCATTTTCACAACAGTAAAGTGTGTTATTTGACCTATTCCATTGTCCGTTCATTTGCGCCCCCTGTTGTGGGTCCGTGTACTTACACTTTCCCCAACACCAACCTGTCCACCATAGCCAAGACCAAAGAGCTGTCTAAGGACACCAGGGACAAAACTGTAGACCTGCAGAAGGCTGGGATGGACTACAGGACAGCAGGCAAGTAGCTTGGTACAAGACAACAACTGTTATGATTATTTATTAGAAAGTGGAAGAAACCCAAGATGACTGTCAATCTCCCTCGGTCTGGGATTCCATGCAAGATCTCACTTTGTGGGGTAAGGATGATTCTGAGAAAGCTCAGAACTACACAAGAGGACCTGGTCAATGACCTGAAGAGAGCTGGGACCACAGTCACAAAGATTACATTAGTAACACATGATGCTGTCATGGTTTAAAATTTTGCAGGGCAGCAAGGTCCCCCTGCTCAAGCCAGCACATGTCCAGGCCCGTTTGAAGTTCACCAGTGATCATCTGGATGATCCAGAGGAGGCATGGGAGAAGGTCATGTGGTCAGATGAGACCAGAATACAGCTTTTTGGAATCAACTCCACTAACCATGTTTAGAGGATGAGAACAACCCCAAGAAAACCATCCCAACCGTGAAGCATGGGGGTGGAAACATCATTCTGGGGTGCTCTTCTGCAAAGGGGACAGGATGACTGCACCGTATTGAAGGGAGGATGGATGGAGTCATGTGTTGCGAGATTTTGGCAAACAACCTCCTTCCGTCAGTAAGCGCATTGAAGATGGGTCATGGCTGGGTCTTCCAGCATGACAATGACCCCAAACACACAGCCAGGGCAACTAAGGAGGGGTTCTGTAAGAAGCATTTCAAGGTCCTGGAGTGGCCTGGCCAGTCTCCAGACCTGAACTCAGAATCTTTGGAGGGACCTGAAACTCCAAACCTGAAAGATTTGGAGAACATCTGTATGGAGGAATGGACCAAAATCCCTGCTGCAGTGTGCAAACCTGGTGGAAAAACTACAGGAAACGTTTGACCTCTGTAATTGCAAACAAAGACTATTGTACCAAATATTAACATTGATTTTCACAGGTGTTGAAATACTTATTTGCAGCAGTAGCATACAAATAAATTATTAAAAAAAATCATACATTGTGTTTTCTGGATTTTTTTATTTTTTTATTTTTTTTATGTCTCTCACAGTGGACATTCACCTAAGATGAAAATTTCAGACCCCTCCATGATTTCTAAGAACTTGCAAAATTGCAGGGTGTTCAACTACTTATTTTCCTCACTGTATTTCAGCAAGTTGCCCAATTGGACACCATGTTGTTTTTATTCATGTGGAAATCCGGAAGTGGCTGTCTTTAAATGTCTGTATCTGCAAGAAGAAAGACTGGAAAAACAGTAGACATAATTTAACAAGACGATAGTAAGCCCAAGGTGTTCCTACAGTAGTAACGTTACATATATCATTGAAGTGTGAAATTGTTTTCATCATTATTATTAATTATATGACACCATAATAGATCATTTTCATTTGATTGGTGGATTCTGTTTACATGACATTCATTATTTGTCCCACTGCGTTTTTGGACTATTTACCATGCATTTTTCTCCTATCTGTTTCACTCTATTGCATCCTCCATGAGCTTTTCATAAAAGTGCTTCGGTGATATGAGGAACTTCAGCAGTCTCAGTGCTCACGGGGAAATCTTTAGCAGCAGTTGAGGCACTGTCAAATGAAGAATTGTATAAGTTATTTCCCTAGAATTAAGAACGCAGGCATATGCTCTACACAATCTGTTCCTCATCTGCTCTTGTTGCTGAACTCAGCAGCGTGTCAGCGGAGTGAGCTGCAGAGCGAAGGGAGCTGCTTGGTCCTGCTGCCCTCTGTGTCCTACTCTAAGAAGAAACACTTAATTTTAATTAAAATATCAAATGATGTGGATCTGTTTAGGTGTCATATAAAACAAATAAATGTCTTCCATTTGTGCAATGGAAAATATTTTCTTGTATTGAATGATTTATGTATGTTCAGTCTTTCAGCTCATGCAAATACTCTTCCCATTGCCCTCATAAACCTCTGTGATTTGTGTATTGTTTTTGCATTGATGAAGTATTTTGACTTTAGCATCCCAATGTTGGGTTGTTTGTTTTTTAAGCTATTGCATGGAGAGCGAGTGCAGAGCTGTAAAATTTATGTGGTTTACCTCATGTATTAGTCAGTGGGAGTGATGAATGAATTCAGCAGTTAAAGGTTTTTTGAAGCCTAAAACTCACCCTACTATTTTACCGTTATTGGTTTGTTTTACATGTGCATAATGTGTAACTGCATCACTCAGTGTTGGCTCAGATGGTTCCTGTGTTAGTCCCATCTGTGGACCTCTCTGACTCTGCATGCCTGTTTATTCCTGTTTTTTGTAAGAATCATTAGAATGGCGAATAATGGTTTTTCTATAAATGTTTAAATTTGATTTCAGAAATCATCCTTTTGGTTTGCATCCTTGCAAATTAAAAATTTTTTGAATTTTGTTCAATAAAACTTATTTAATATTGCTATTATGCAGTTTAACAAAATGATTAACCATTTAGGAATACACAGTTACTCGATTTTACACAGGTCATAAGTATTTAAACAAAGAAAGTATAGGTGAGGTGAGATGATGGTCTAGTGGTTAAGGTGTTGGGCTTGAGTCCAGAAGATCATGGGTTCAAATCCCCGCCTGACTGGAAAATCACCAAGGGCCCTTGGGCAAGGCCTTTAATCCCCTATTGCTCCCAGTGTGTTGTGAGCGCCTTGTATGGCAGCACCCTGACATTGGGGTGAATGTGAGGCATAGTTGTAAAGCGCTTTGAGCGTCTGATGTAGATAGAAAAGTGCTATATAAATGCAGTCCATTTACCATTTATCTCTTTTACAACATGTTGTCTTCAGGCAAGCCAGGATGGATATACAGTGCATCCAGAAAGTATTCACAACTCTGCACTTTTTCCAATTTTTTTTATGTTACAGTTTTATTCCAAAATGGATGAAATTATTTTTTCCTCAAAATTCTACACACAATAACACCCCATAATGACAATGTGAAAAAAAAGTTTCTTGAGATTTTTGCAAATTTATTAAAAATAAAAAAAATCTTAGAAATCACATGTACATAGGTATTCATGGCCTTTGCCATGAAGCGCAAGTGATTGCGCATGTGAGACAGGTGGAGAGATGCAGAGAGAGAGTGAGAAATGGAGAAAGAGAAATTCATCTGAAGTAAACGCTGTGTTCTGTGTATGTCTGTGGATTGTTGCTTTCTCGACACGTATTGCATGAAAAAACATACACATGGGGAGCAGAGAATTGTGTGGGGTGGGGGGGGCGCAGTGATTTATTTATTTATTCTTTTTTAAATCAACAGTTTTGTGACATGTACTCCTGAGCTGTAGGGGATATAATATGAATATGTGCCAATACCAAGTCCTAATTTGATACTTATATTTTCATAGATACTGCATTTGCCCAGAGCACATTGCAGGTACATTAAAGTCAATGCATTGTAAATGATTGGCATCTCTGCCATGCATTAGAAAAAACCCATCTCAATCCAAGCTGCTCCTTGATGTTTTATTATTTTTTGCATTGAGTAAGCATTTCTTAATATGGCTCATCAGTTCCACCTACGATTCCGACATTCCGAGTAATGTTAAATGGTAAATGGACTGAATTTATATAGCGCTTTTTCCATCTGCATCAGACCCTCAAAGCGCTTCACAAATGCCTCACATTCACCTGATGTCAGGGTGCTACCATAGAAAGGTCTCACTACACACTGGGAGCAACTAGGGGATTAAAGACCTTGCCCAAGGGCCCTTATTGATTTTCCAGTCAGGCTGAGATTTGAACTGAGGCTCCTCTGGTCTCAAACCCAACGCTTAACCACTAGACCATCACCTCCATGTTCAATGTTTATTTGTATATGGGATGAATTCTTCAGGCTTTAGCCAATTACAGCCCCAAATCAGAAAGGTGTTTGGATGGTGTGGAAAATGCAAATTAAAATGATTATCATATTTTTAATTTAATTGTATTTCATTGCAGATAGGATGGCCCAAAGATATTTCAGTTTTTGTGTGACCAAGTCATTTTTACATCCATTCCTGTGTTTCAGGCATGCAATGCATTCCAGAAATGACTGGATGGGAGCAGTTTATTGCTAATAATGTATTTAGAAAGAATTTTTTTTTTCTCAAATAGGTGATTTCAACAAGAGATTATAATAATTACTTGGTACAAAAGGAGTATCCATGAAAAGCTTTCTCTTTGAGGAGCAAATATGGGCAGAGAAACTCCCATTTGTCAGCAGATGCATGAGAAAATTATTGAAATGTTAAAAAACAATGTTCCTCAAAGAAAGATCAGAAGTGATTTGCATATTACTCCCTCTACTGTGCATAATATCATTAAACCAGGGGTTTTCAAAGTGTTGGAGATTAATATTAACAAATTAAATTAAATTGACCACACAAAACATTAAATATCATTGGTTTGTACTGTCTACAATGAAATATAAATCAAAGTAAATGTAAAGACCACGTTTTTTTTTGTTTGTTTTTTTGTTTTGTTTTTTTTGTAAATTGTGTTTCACATATGACACTTTATTTTTCCTTGACTTGGGGTTGTAAATAGTCTAAGTGATAAGCATTTGCTTGAAACCTTTTACCTTTTTTTCTTGCATCCATGAACCTGTGCTGTACCCTGTCTCAATCCTTTTTGATTGCCTCTCCTCAATCTGTCAGTTATTGATTGGGGCAAACTAATGGACATCCTGCATAGTAGATGGCAGTGAAAAGCTGTTGTCTAATTTGTGTTATATATGCTTCAGTGTTCATTTGATTTATATAGACCCAGATCCCTCCTCAATCTGATTCTTTTGTATTTGCCCTTTCAGATGCTTACTTTGCATTTTTAAAATTCTGATCGTTGATATGTAAAATTATTAGTCAATTTTTGTTTTTGGAGAGAGACAAAACCTTCATCAGATTTAAATGTATCCCATTGCTTTGTTTATACACTATTACAGTCAATATCTCTTTTGTGTAACTATATGTCACAAGCTTGACGCATATGAAGCTAAGCACAGACGATGCACACACACACACATTTAATGACTGGTTGAGTCAAGGTTAATTAACTGATCCTGATAAATCAAAACCTGCTTTTATCAAGCCAGTATTGATTGGATATGATCAGATCGGGACATCCAGAGTTAAAAGCATTAAAGATGAGCCCACAGCCACCACAGAATGTGCCAGTTAAGTCTGACAATGAGAAAATATGATTGATGGGGGGAAAATGGAATTTTTCGCTAAAGCTAGATTTTATTTGGGAGCAAAATTTGTTGTTTACAATATAATTTTTCTTCACTGAGATGAACTGAATACACAGCGGTAAAAATATTATGGCTGTGAAAATCTATTCTTGTTATCATTTATGGCCCTGTTGCATTTATTATTAAGTAAATACTGCAATACATTGATACATTTTACTTACTGCTGGGTTCTGTTGTAGCCATTCAGCGTATCGGCACATCATGCACTCATTACTGGTGCTGTTATGCAGGAAATGTCTCGTATCTATGTGCACTTCCACTTGGAATTCGAATTTGATACTTGCAGCCACGTCTGTAAGGTTTTGTTGGTTTGTCTGACTGTCTTCCTCATGCTAGCTCATAAAACAATTTATGAACAGGTTTTATTTTGATTTGACAAGCAGACTACAGGTTTAAGTATGCATCCATGAACAAGGCAGTGATTTTCGTCAGGTAGGACTTTGAGTAAATATAGTGCTAAGAAGGTCACTGTAAAAGTTAAATGCACGTGGAAATACAATGTAATTTGTTGGTCTTTACTTTTAAATTGGGAGCATTTAGCCTAATTTTAAAAAGTAAGTAGTTTTATTGTACATTCTTGGGAGGTGAATAGCTGTTGTGATTGACCTATTTCTGGTATATTATGTAGAACTTCTGAGGTTGCTTAATCATCTTTTTTGCGCGAAGTTAAGTGCATTGGCGGAGCACTGCTCATAAACAGTTCCTGCATTTTTAACGTGGATGTGTGGCACATTAATTTTCACTCAAATTGAAGTAGCTAAAAGTAGCTTGATCATGCATCTGAGATTCATCAAAATGTTAAAATCTCACAGGAGTGGAGGTGACAGTTATTTCTTTGCCACTGCTGGTGGAATGCAGCTGTAAAATACTGCATCTCTGTCTTGCCATGATTTAGAAGTCAAAAGGAGCAATTACAGCCTGTAGTGATTTAAGTGGAGGAGGGCTACACTGAAACTCATTAATGTTAGAAAAATCAATATTCACTGATTATTTATTTTCAGTACAATAAACCTGAGTGGTTTTGTGAACAAGTTGCCTTTCAAACTCTTGGGTTACTTGTAGAGGCTCGGCTCATGGGTGTGTATGGCCAAATTTACTTTGTTATTGTATTATCTTATTACATTTTGAGTAAAAACTGTCAAGTCCTGCAAAAACTATGTTTTATTTAATATAGTTAAAACTATGTTGAAATTGTAGAAAACAAAATGGAAGCTTTTCCTTTAGAACAGGAATGTTTGGACTGTAAAGTGTCGGTCAAAGCCTTTCTGTGATGGTTGCATCAGACAACAGCAGCAATGCTTAGCTGTGTATAGACATCTGTACAGGGAAACAGTATTATCGAAACACCAGTATAAGTCATTCGGTAGATGTACCAGTTATTCTGTCCCCATATTTTTGATATTTCAGGGCTGGGGTTTTATACAGCAGCTCAGAGTACTTTGCTGTGTCACACAGCCTGGTGGTGATGCAGCAAACAAGAGCAGCACACATGCAGTGAGTTTTAGAAACATATTTATGCTTTCCTTCTTTCAAATATGCAAAGTCTGTGCCCGTCGGATTGAAGAGAAACAATGCAGGTTCCGTCCGGGCCGCGGAACAACCAACCCGCTCTTCACTCTCAAAAGGATCTTGGAGGGTGCCTGGGAGTATGTCCATCCAGTCTACATGTGTTTTGTGGACTTGGAGAAGGCGTATGATCGGGTATCCCGGGAGATACTGTGGGAGGTGCTGCGGGAGTATGGAGTGAGGGGGTTCCTTCTCAGGGCCATCCAATCTCTGTACTCACAAAGCGAGAGCTGTGTTTGAGTGTTCAGCAGTAAGGTGGACTCGTTTCTGGTGGGGGTTGGCCTCCGCCAAGGTTGTGCTTTGTGACCAGTCCTGTTTGTGATATTAATGGACAGGATATCAAGGCGTAGTTGGGGGAAGGAGGGTCTTCAGTTTGGTGGGCTCAGGGTCTCATCACTGCTTTTTGCAGATGATATGGTCCTGTTGGCTTCATCAGCCTGTGACCTCCAACACTCACTGGATTGGTTTGCAGCCAAGTGTGAAGCAGCTGGGATGAGGATTGGCACCTCTAAATCTGAGGCTATGGTTCTCAGTAGGAAACTGATAGATAGCCTACTCTGGGTAGGGAATGAGGTCTTGTCCCAAGTGAAGGAGTTCAAGTACCTCTGAGTCTTGTTCACGATTGAGGAGACAGTGGGGCATGAGATCGGCTGGAGCACTGGCGCAGCAGGGACAGTGTTGCATTTGCTCTACCCTACTGTTGTGACAAAAAGGGAACTGAGCCAAAAGGCGACGCTCTTGATCTACTGGTCAATCTTAGTTCCTACTCTCACCTATGGTCAAGAGGGTTGGGTCGTGACGGAAAGAACTAGATTGCGGATACAAGTGGCCAAAATGGGCTTCCTTAGGAGGGTGGCTGGTGTATCCATTAAGAGCTCGGAGTAGAGCTGCTGCTCCTTTGCATTTAGAGAAATCAGCTGAGGTGGTTTAGGCTGAGCTGAGATAGTTCGGGCATCTGGTAAGGATGCCCCCTGTGTGCCTCGCTGTTGTAGGCACGTCCATGTGGAGGAGACCCCAGGAAAGACCCAGGATTAAGTCGAGAGATTATATCTCCACATTGGCCTGCAAACACCTCTGTATCCCGCAGTCAGAGCTGGTCAATGTGGCCTAGGAAAGGGAAGTGGGAAGTCCGGGGTCCCCTGCTGGAGCTGTTGCTCCCACAACCCGGTTCTGGATAAGTGTTTGAAGATGAATAAGTGAGTGAGTGAGTTAGTGAGTGTGTGCATTATTTGGCTATGTTAGCATAGAGTTGATACATCAGCTAAAAGCTGATAGCAGCACATCTGCAGTGAGTTTAAAATATATGTTTGTTTTCTTTACGTGATTAAAAACTCAGATTAAAACCTTCTTAAATGTAATTCTGGTAGAGCTTTTGACATAAATATTGACTTCTCCATTCATCCTGCTCACAGACTGTGCATGGCCTCACTTTTGAAGACATTTTAAAACTTTTTTGCATCTACTACTACTAATAATAAATAATAATACGTTTTTAACAACTCATTTGTTTAATGTGTTAATTAGATGTGGCTATTGATAAGATTTTATCTGTCGATTCTACTTATTTATCCGATTCCTTATTGATTCCCCTATCGATACCTCCTGTGAATTTTCTTTGTATTAAAAGTAGGCTTTACAGGTTTTCTATGTCAGCAACATTTTATTGAGTCGTAAAGTAAATAAATATGAAATTGGTCACTGGATCCTTGATCTCTGTACATAAATAAACTCTACATGGTGGATCCTTGATCTCTGGACATAAATAGAAGTGAACAAAAGCTGTAGTTTTTATCAAAAGCATTTCCTTTCAGACATTATTTGCATGAATGTCATGCCATACCTCTGAGCTGAGCTCTTGTAGCTGGCTGTGCTGCACGTCAGGATGTAATTCATAAAGAATGCAGGATGTGTCACTTTGGGAGGGGAAAAAACATTTTAGTCAATTGTAGTTTATTGTCTGTATTACAATGTTTGGAAAGAGGTGTCATTTAATTTAAAGCGTATTTATAACTTAAAAACGGGACCGATACTAACGCGTTAGCATGTCTATGGCATTTTCAATGTTAAAGTTAGCATTAAGCTATTCGCATCTCAGCACGTTTGTGTGCATTTGTTTTCTGTATAATAATTAATGGCTCAGCGTTTGTTGTCTTAAGAGTCAAATGTATTACAGATTGTAATATTTTTTAAATTTATTTTTGTTTATTTATTAATAATAATAATAGCAACAACAACAATAATAGTAATAATAACTAATAATGCTACAATACAATTTTAGATAAAGAGACAAAAAGAACCTGATTAAACACAACAGAAAATATAAAACCAACTAACAGTGAGCATAAATAAATATAGAAATAAAGAACTGTTTGATGTGAACACCTAGTGACTCTCACACCTCCACGTCATCCCTGCTTTATTTAAGTTTAATGACAGTTTGCTTCGGTCAAACCATATTTTCAATTTGTTAATTTCTTCAGTGATTTCCTCCAGAACTATCTGCCATGCTAGAAAACTGCTGCATCTTAGTAAGAGCAGAATACTAATGGAATGAATGTGAATAAGGAAAGTTTTTTTTTGTTTTTGTTTTTTCCTCACCAAAATGGATGCTGCACTCACTGCAGTTTATTGTCTGGAATAGTCCCAGATTGCATTTGAGCTTCTAGAATTCAAACATTTTCATGTAGGTGGTATTGGGGGGTAATTTTGGGTTACAGCTTTTTTTGTTTTTCACCACTTTCATCCCTGTGAGTCACTTTTGTGTGGATTAAAGTCACTAACTGGGACTCCTGCCTTGTTGTGAGAAAGAAACGAGAATCATCCTCCGTTCTGTTCACACAGCACCAAACACTGTGTGGCTCTCTGCCGAGTCAAGTTAGAACGATAGAGTCCAGTCGGAATTAAGAAATTCAAAGCGAAACACCCTTTAAATTAATTGGCACCTCTTTCCAAATGTTGTAATACAAACAAACTGCAATTGATCAAAATGCTTTTTTTTCCTCCCAAAGTGAGACGTCCTGTGCTGACATGCAGCAGCCAGCTGAGCTCAGCTCAGAGGCTCAGAGTACTCACTGATCCATGTTCTGGAGTTTGGAGTATGGAGTGACCTTCATGCCAAAATGTCTGAAAGGAAATGCTTCTGACAAAAACTACAGATTTGATTTATTTTTATTTATGTCCAGAGATCAAGGATACAGTGACCAATTTCATATTTATTTACTTTAAGACTCAATAAAATGTTGTTGACATAGAAAACCTGTAAAGCCTACTTTTAGTACACAGAAAATTCACAAGAGGTATCGATAAGGGAATTGATACGGAATCTTATCGATAAGCAGAATCGATAATGGCATCGTTATTGATAAAATCTTATCAATACCCATCCCTACTCCAGACGGCTTACAGCATAGTGGATTTGTTTTCGTGTGTGTGTTAGAAGAATTAGCACTGTCAATTAGCTCCTTCAAATCTCTTTATCTCTTTATTGTCTTTATTGTCATTGCACAGTTATACAGTGTACACCAGCAAAACGAAATTGGGGCACGGCCCTCTCCTCAGTGCAACATACATACATATAACACACAACATACATAAAAAAAAAACTATATATTAATACTATATAAAATTATAATAATGCACTCTTAAAAAAAAAAAAAAACTCTTCCTCCATCAGCAAAGCAACCACCACCATGTTTATCTAAATGCCGCCCCCAGTAGTGTGAGCACACAGTGTTCGGGGCGTGCAATAGCACATATCATATTGCACACTAAAAAGAACTATTGCACGATAAATAAAACATAATGGCAAATGGTACAAATAATCTATGTCACATGACATACAAGCCACCAATCAAATGACAAGGATCCACTCAGCTGTTATATCAAATCAATTTTATTTATATAGAGCCAAATCACAACAAACAATTGCCCCAAGGCACTTTATATTGTAAGGCAAAGCCATACAATAATTACGGAAAAACCCCAACGGTCAAAACAACCCCCTGTGAGCAAGCACTCGGCGACAGTGGGAAGGAAAAACTCCCTTTTAACAGGAAGAAACCTCCAGCAGAACCAGGCTCAGGGAGGGGTAGTCTTCTGCTGGGACTGGTTGGGGCTGAGGGAGAGAACCAGGAAAAAGACATGCTGTGGAGGGGAGCAGAGATCAATCACTAATGATTAAATGCAGAGTGGTGCATACAGAGCAGAAAGAGAAAGAAACACTCAGTGCATCATGGGAACGCCCCAGTAGTCTAAGTCTAATGCAGCATAACTAAGGGATGGTTCAGGGTCACCTGATCCAGCCCTAACTATAAGCTTTAGCAAAAAGGAAAGTTTTAAGCCTAATCTTAAAAGTAGAGAGGGTGTCTGTCTCCCTGATCTGAATTGGGAACTGGTTCCAGAGGAGAGGAGCCTGAAAGCTGAAGGCTCTGCCTCCCGTTCTACTCTTACAAACCGTAGGAACTACAAGTAAGCCTGCAGTCTGAGAGCAAATCGCTCTATTGGGGTGATATGGTACTATGAGGTCCCTAAGATAAGATGGGACCTGATTATTCAGAACCTTATAAGTAAGAAGAATTTTAAATTCTATTCTAGAATTAACAGGAAGCCAATGAAGAGAGACCAATATGGGTGAGATATGCTCTTTCCTTCTAGTCCCTGTCAGTACTCTAGCTGCAGCATTTTGAATTAACTGAAGGCTTTTCAGGGAACTTTTAGGACAACCTAATAATAATGAATTACAATAGTCCAGCCTAGAGGAAATAAATGCATGAATTAGTTTTTCAGCATCACTCTGAGACAAGACCTTTCTAATTTTAGAGAGATTGCGCAAATGCAAAAAAGCAGTCCTACATATTTGTTTAATATGCACATTGAATGACATATCCTGATCAAAAATGACTCCAAGATTTCTCACAGTATTACTAGAGGTCAGGGTAATGCTTAAATAGATTTTTGTTGGTTATTGGTGGTCTGGGAGCAGGCACCGTCTCTACGGGGATGGGGTAATGAGGGGATGGCAGGGGGAGAGAAGCTGCAGAGAGGTGTGTAAGACTACAACTCTGCTTCCTGGTCCCAACACTGGATAGTCACGGTTTGGAGGATTTAAGAAAATTGGCCAGATTTCTAGAAATGAGAGCTGCTCCATCCAAAGTGGGATGGATGCCGTCTCTCCTAACAAGACCAGGTTTTCCCCAGAAGCTTTGCCAATTATCTATGAAGCCCACCTCATTTTTTGGACACCACTCAGACAGCCAGCAATTCAGGGAGAACATGCGGCTAAACATGTCACTCCCGGTCCGATTGGGGAGGGGCCCAAAGAAAACTACAGAGTCCGACATTGTTTTTGCAAAGTTACACACCGATTCAATGTTAATTTTAGTGACCTCCGATTGGCGTAACAGGATGTCATTACTGCCGACGTGAATTACAATCTTGCCAAATTTACGCTTAGCCTTTGCCAGCAGTTTAAAATTTCCTTCAATGTCGCCTGCTTTGGCCCCCCGAAGACAATTGACTATGGTTGCTGGTGTCACTAACTTCACATTTCTCAAAACAGAGTCGCCAATAACCAGAGTTTGTTCCTCGGCGGGTGTGTCGCCGAGTGGGGAAAAACGGTTAGAAATGTGAACGGGTTGGCGGTGTACACGGGGCTTCTGTTTAGGACTACGCTTCCTCCTCACAGTCACCCAGTCGGCCTGCTTTCCCGGCTGCTCGGGATCTGCCGGAGGGGAACTAACGGCGGCTAAGCTACCTTGGTCCGCACCGACTACAGGGGCCTGGCTAGCTGTAGGATTTTCCAAGGTGCGGAGCCGAGTCTCCAATTCGCCCAGCCTGGCCTCCAAAGCTACGAATAAGCTACACTTATTACAAGTACCATTACTGCTAAAGGAGGCCAAGGAATAACTAAACATTTCACACCCTGAGCAGAAAAGTGCAGGAGAGATAGCAGAAGCCGCCATGCTAAACCGGCTAAGAGCTAGTAGCTGCGCTAAGCTAGCGGATTCCTAAAAACACACAAAGTGAATAATGTGTAAATAATTTAGAGGTGATTCAGCAGAGGGAGTGCTTTAGTTAAAGCACGTGAAGATTACACTGTGAAACAAATCATTATCTAGTTAACTAGATCAATCTAACTGCGCAGATTAAACAGCTAACAGATACAGCAAAACACCGCTGTGCTCCGGAACAGGAAGTGATACAATACCGCAGTGAGAGCCAACCACCAGTCCATATAAACATGCCTTTGTAGTACCATATAGCTCCCACTTGTTTCCTGCTGGCCAGTAGTACAGATAGCTGTCTTTGTTAATCCTGGCCTTGACAAATTTAGTATGGAAATCTGACGTGAGATCTGCATATTTAACTTGGCACAGGTTTTGTACCAGATTCCCTTCTTGTTGCAACCCTGGAACCTTCTCTGAGTGTGTGCAGTGATATGTGCAACTTCTGAAGCTGGGTTGAGAAAAACGTGTAAATGATGTAATGGAATGAAAACTGCAAAGTACTTTTTTCAGAGTTGTCTGGAAAATTAATGGAAGTTGTTGTCAGTCACAACAGTCTTGTAATTTTGTTGAACAGACTGTGGA
Source organism: Thalassophryne amazonica (assembly GCF_902500255.1). NCBI lineage: Eukaryota > Metazoa > Chordata > Actinopteri > Batrachoidiformes > Batrachoididae > Thalassophryne > Thalassophryne amazonica. Next base: position 113,072,639 of record NC_047105.1, read on the forward strand.
AAAAAATAGACCAAAAGGCGTCACCACATTAATATACAGGAATTGGGGGATATTCCCACTGCTTGGCCCTGGACCTTTGCTGCTGCTTCGTTTGACTCATTATTGAGCACCATCTTAAAGCTAAAGGACAGGTTCACACTTGTCCTTGTCCTTTTTTGCAGTACTACTTCTGAAGCCATGGGTTTAGGGTTTTAAGTATGATGTCATCTTGGAGAATTTGAATATTTGGTGGTTTTGGTTTGCACAACCACAAAAAGAGCCTATTCCACATCAGACTGATTTGTAATCCTGTTGTAGTCTTTGACTTTATTTGAGGTTTGTAGATGTGTGAAGTGCCCAGCAGGCAGAACAGGGGCATGACAAACACTATCTGTTGAAAATGAAACCGTGATGTTGGGGGGGGGGGGGTGCAGCCAGAGGGAGTGTAACCTTTTTCACGACAACAACTTTTAGAACACACGTACGACCCAGAGACACTGAAAACACATTCTGGACTGGATGCATTCCCCTGTCAGATTAAGTTCTCTCCAAATCAGAAAAATGTGGGACAATATTGAAAATGCAAATTTAAAAAATAAATAAGAATACAGTGATCCTTGTGTTTACTTTTTCTGTTTCATTGCAGACAGGATGAAGCAAAGATATTTTAAGTTTTGTGTGTTCAGCTTCATTTCATTTGTTATCTTACATGCATTCCTGCATTTAAGACCTGAAACACATTCTAAAGACAGATGGGACAGGGGCAGTTTATTGTAAATATAAGGATTAAGTCATCAATTTTAGAGTCAGTTTTCTTTAGATAAATTGGGATAATACATGAACATTTCCAAGTCACTGAATATGTCTTGGACCTCATTTACATCAGCCATTAAGAAATGCAAAGAATACTGTATGCAGGGCTGGATCCAGAGTGAAAATTTGACAGATGCATTTTTGCCCAATGATAAAATAAAAATCGTACGCATCTTGTTATTCAATAATCTTCATTTTTTTATTCGTGTGCAACATACACAGTCACACTTCTTTTAATATATTTATTATACTTCATAGACCATAATGAACACTTATTTGTATAAATATGATGTCCTAAAAAAAACACACTATAACAAAATTTGACTGTAAACAGGATCAAATTTATTGCCAAAATCTTTCAATTATACCTGAATCTATATATGATTTTTTTTCAGTTGATAAAAATAAAAATATGACTGCATATATTCTTAATATATTGAGATACAGACAGTTCACAGAAGACATTTTCCATTGATACCAGTCAAAATTAGAAACAGTCCAGCAGGTAAAAAATATTCATCATGTCCATGACTAAATATACTAAAACAAATACATCACAATTCTACACATATCACAGTTGTGATATGTGTACAATTGTGATGTATTTGTTTTAGTATATTTAGATTTTGTTGTGATTTGGCACTTTATAAGCCGATTAAATTGAAATTGAATTGACAATGAACATTTTATTGAGTCTTAAAGTAAATAAATATGAAATTGTCACTGGATCCTTAAACTTTGGACATAATAAACTCTACATGGTGGATCCCTGTTCTCTGGACATAAATAGGAATAAACAAAATCTGTAGTTTTTGTCAACAGCATTTCCTTTCAGACATTAAAGTCAAAGTCTTTCCATATATCTGAGCTGAGCTCTTACAGCTGCTGTGCTTCACTTCAGGATGTAAGTTTTAAAGAAATACAGCACGTTTCATTTTGGGAGGAAAAAACATTTGTCGATTGTAGTTTCGTCTGTATTACAACATTTGGAAAGAGGTGTCATTTTATTTAAAGCGGCAATTTATTTTGAAATTATTCCGACCGGACTCTGTCTCGGCAGAGAGCCGCCGTGTTTCGAGCTGTGTGAACGGAGGACGATTCTCGTTTCTTGACAGCAACAAGACAAGAGTCCCAGTTAGTGACTTTAATACACACAAAAGTGACTCATTTTAATGGCTTTGCGAGGGGTTAAGAAGCGGACTTACCGCTTCTGAAGAGCAGTGAATCAAAGAGCCATGAGTCATTGAATCGAAGCATTGCTTCAATGGTTCACAGCTTCAAAGTTGAGTCGCGCTGCAGAAACAGTTGATTACAGAGCCGCTGCAGACCAAACCCTGACTATCCGACTTTATTTGTACGTCCGTATGACTCTGAAACTTGGAAAAATCCGTATAATTTACGGACTATAGGTTGACATGAAAACCAAAGCTCTGTTGACCGGGATTATTCAAGATTTTTTTTTTTTTCTTTTTTTACCGATGACAAACGATGTGAAAACAAATTTGACCGATGCAACTGCATCGGTCCAAACTGGTCTGGATCTGGGCCTGCTGTATGGTACATCTGTGACAAGTAGGTAGTTTTCAAAAGTTGAGTTACCATGCTGGAAGGAGATGAGTGAGGGAAGTCACCGAGGCACCCATGACAGCTCTGAAAGAATTGCAGATTTCTGTGAATGTGAATATAGAATCTGGGAATGGTGCAGATTTCTGTGAATGTGAATATAGAATCTGGGAATGGTGCATCACCAATTATACAGCTTCATGTTACAGTGGAGTAGAGAAACACTGTTAAACAGGAACACTAATCAGATCTAGGCCTGGGTTTCCCATGTGCCTTCTGGCAAACTGCACCTGCAATTTCACATACTCCTGTATATTTCACTTCATCATGAAGCTGCATAATCAGTGATGCAACAGACAAAATTTTCATTTTGCACAGTTTGTTCAACCATAGCCACAGAAGCCAGTAACTCCTTATCGGTTTTCTTGGTGGCTGCCCACACTTGTCTCCTTCAAGTGTAGTCACTCAGGTTTTGAGTAATGTCTACTTGACATTGAATTATGACTGAAATTAAAACATTAGTGATTCCTTTAGACTTTCATCCACTCGGGAAGGATACATCAGGGAAGAATCAAAACATCAGCACAATGTATTTTATCAGTATTGACTGAGGGAATCTGAAACCCTTTCAGTGGTTTGCATTTGAAAACTTTGAGGGATTGTGGAACATGTCTGTCTGGAATACTTAACATGCTGACCAAAAACTCAACAGAGTCCATGTTCTTGAGTTTGGAGTGTGTCAACAGTTCTCAGTGTAATGACTGAATGTTCACAAAGTGTGTTGAAGTGTTTATTGGAGTTGACAATTGGATTACATCTGAGTAAAGCTGCACTTTTCCCTGAAGACCATTCCAGCGTCTGGTTTCTTTTTTGTGCACGTTCCTGCAGGGTTGCAGTGGGAAGTCTGAAATAAATGTGCAGAAGTCTAAGTCAAATTTGTTTGTTTGTTTTTACTTTGCTTTGCTGACCACCTACTAATGCCTGAATACAAATAATTCTTCATTTCCTATCCTTAAGCTCCTTTAGCGGAAAAAACGTACATATATTTTTGTTCATTAATATCATTACGCCAATATACTTAGTACTGAAAGAGCTGTGGAAAATCCCTCTTTAATTTGTCCCCTTTCTCCATATGGGTTTCCAGAATGAAGATTATATTTGCCTGATTATTTTTCAGATATGAAATTATTTTTCTTATTTTAACTGGATTTCCACATGCATTTACATTCCAGGTTACAAATTTAACACAATTCCCCTTCATGACTCACTGTATACTACGTTAATCTTCCAGTTATTCTCTGATCCAGCTCTATTTTGTCTTAAGTATTTGGAATATCTGCTAACATTCACAGCTTTAAAGTACCAACATATGTCCTTCCCCTTAACATAGAACTCTCAAAACAAGAACAGTTCTGGAAAAACATGCAGAACAAGAAAAAGACAAACTAAAAACTGGTGTTTTCATCTTCTTTATTTAGTTATTCATTTAGTTTGCATTAACTTTGCCCTGAACCACTAGACTCCATCCCATCACATCTTGATCTGGGTGTTTCTCCAAACCCACTGGGTGGAAAGTGAGTGAAACATACAGAAGTGTTCTGTACTGCTGCAAAACACGGTAATAACATTTGCCCTTTTTGGAAAACATGACGTCAGTAAATCCCCGTTTGTTAACATTAACACTCAGTAATGGTGGTATGAGTTTTTACAGTAAAGATTTATACTCTGCTGTTAATGTGTAGCTGCTGCTTTGACACGGAAATACTTTCAAAGATGAAAAACACACATTTGTTGCATCAGTAAGAACTTCAGAAATGTCTATATGCTCTGACGCTTAGTGTTACCAGTTTGTAAGTGCTTTTTCACAAAAGGTGTACTTTCTCCAGGATTGGTTCCAGCCTGCAACATGTATACAGTAGTACAGTAGTAAGGGAAGACCTGACTGTATTTGTGCACACTTACTTTGTCACTGCTGTGACCTATTTTTCAGTTACATGTAAATACTTTTTTGTATCCCTTCCGCATCATCATGATGCTGACGTTGATGCACCGTCGGAGTGGAGTGATACTTTGATGTTTGTTCCACCATACGACATGGGGACACAAATTAATGTACGTCCAAAATCTGAGTGCTAACTTACATAAACGATTAGTACCCACAGTAGTTGTGCACCTGCCACTGTCACAGCCAGAGAAGGCTGCAATGATGGGCGCATACTGTGGTGTTACGTGTTATGTTGACTACATTACCCAGCATGCTTGGAAGGGAGAATCATAATGGCGACAGTAAAAGTTCAGAGAAACCCACGCAGACCGTCTCCTAGTCTTTATTATGCAGTACAAAGCATAACATATATTCATCAAACAAAATTTAAGTTGATGTAATCTCAGATGCTATATGGTAATAGAGGGAAAATGCCTTTTCGAACACAGCAATTTACAAATTCAACGCCCACAGCCCCCCCCAGCACGCACGCACGCAGGGTATCTTTTAGGGTATATTTTAATACAGAGTACCAGTGTAATGCATTTAAATATCTTTGACCATACATTAAATTCAGCACTTTTGGTGACTATACTGATGGGAGGTTTTCCACAGCTGGAAGGCACTTCCAGAGAACATTCAGTTTCAGTGGTACACCTACAACTCTATTTCAGTTTCAGTTCACCACCAAGGCCCCCCACTACCTCTTTTTTTTTTCTTCTTTTTTGTGGCGGGATAACCTTTACTTATTCCGAGTTGGATTGGCCAGATGTTGAATGTTGATTAAATGATGGTGTCAATGCTAGGCCAAGTAGCCTGAGAGGGCAGGGCCTCTGGAAGAGACTGCCTAGGAGTTGTATTTAGACCCTGTATAGATTTTCCAAGCAGCAGTGAGGGGACAAAACCTGAAATTTTTGGTATGTAATTATAGAGTATTCATGGCCAAAGGCACATTGTCAGTGGTCGTTTTAAGACCGACAGCTTGACAACCTCAGGAATGGTGGCACTGTTGGTTTTCGTGATGCTGTGTCATTTCCTTCTCTGAAGAGCTGGGTTTTTTTGATGTGTTTGGAATATGTACACTTTCCAACTTCACTGGAGGGACAAAATTAGGAAGGCAGTTAAATAAATTAAAAAAAAAAAACATCATGGTGCAATGATGTATACCAAAAGTCAAGAGTGAATCACTTTAATTTTAAAAGTTTATTATGCTTGAAGTCGGTTTTCTCATGAGATTTCTGTTTGCGACTTTTAGTTGCAGTAGTTTGTCTACTGAGTGGAAAAACCCCATGCTTCCCTGCTCCATTGTGGTGGGGCATTGACTTTCCCATGTTGAAATAAACAGCGTTGAGTTGGAGCTCTCTGGGGCTCTTGTGTATTTGGAGTGATCATGTTTGAGAGGAAGTCCAGGTTAGGGATGGGTATCGAGAACCGGTTCCTTTCGGGTATCGTTAAGAAATGATTCAATCCACCGACATCAATAAGCTTTGTGCTTAACGATTCTGTTATCGGTCCTTCAGAGTGGCCGTTGTTTTGGGGGGGTGTTTGTCAGGAAAATTATAATTTCTCTACATTGATTACAGACCCTGCAGCGGGTCCGTAATCAACTTTTCTGCAGCGCGGCTTTGCTTTGAACCTTGAACCAATCGAAGCAGTGGTTCGCAGATTGAAGCAATGCTTTGATCTATTGCTTCGTTTATTCTTTCTTTCTTTTGCTTAATTTTCCCCCGCTAATACCCTAAAGAGCATACGTCTGGGAGTATTATTTACCTTTTCTATGTTAAACCGACCTGTTATGGTCTTCTGAAACAGTTGATGTATTTTATAACTTAAAAACGGACCGATGCTAACATGTTAGCATGTCTATGGCATTTTCAATGTTAAAAGTTAGCATTAAGCAGTTGGAGCTGTCATCACGTTCGGGTGCATTTGTTTTCAAATTGTAATATTTCTTAAATTTATTTTTGTTTATATATTAATAATCTAATGATTATTATATACAATTTTAGAGAAAGAGACAAAAAGAACCTGAATAGAAACACAACAGAAAATATAAAAGCAACTAACAATGAACATAAATAAATAAATACATACAGAAATAAATGTTTCCTGTGAACACCAAGTGACTCTCACACCTCCAGTTCATCGCTGTTTTATTTAAGTTTAGTGACAGTTTGTTTCGGTCAAACCATATTTTCAATTTGTTAATTTCTTCAGTGATTTCCTCCAGATCTGCCAAACTAGAAAACTGCTGCATCCTAGTAAGAGCAGAATACTACTGGAATGAATTTGAATAAGGAAAGTTATTTTTTTTCACTAAATGGATGCTGCACTCACTGCAGTTTATCGTCTGGAATAGTCCCAGATTGCATTTCAGAGCTTCTAGAATTGAAACATTTTCGTGCGGGTGGTGTTGGGGGATAATTTGGGGTTTCAGCTTTTTTTTTGTTTTTCACCACTTTCATCCCTGAATATGTCAATCGTGATTCACTTTTGTGCGGATTAAAGTCATTAACTGGGACTCCTGTCTTATTGGGAGAAAGAAATGAGAATCGTCCTCCGTTCTGTTCACACAGCTCCAAACGCTGCGCGGCTCTCTGCCGAGTCAAGTTAGAACGATAGAATCCAGTCGGAATTAATAACTTCAAAGCGAAACACCATTTTGTTTATTTTTATTTATGTCCAGAGATCAAGGATACAGTGACCAATTTCATATTTATTTACTTTAAGACTCAATGAAATACATAGAAAACCTGTAAAGCCTACTTTTAGTACAAAATTCACAAGGTGTTGATAAGGGAATCGATAAGCAGAATCAATAATGGCATCGATATCGATTAATCTTATCAATACCCATCCCTAGTCCAGGTTTGATCTAGCTCACAGTCGTAGCATTTGAGATGGAGATGTTCACCCACCTGTTTCGCCTGGTCATTCTTTGTTTTGTCAAGAGTGAGTGAACACACCGCAATACATCAGGTCTCTTATAGTCAGCAGCACCATTTTCATGCACTGTAATAACACACTTTTAATCAGATTGATTGAAAATCTAAATGCAAATATTTCATGAAGGAGGAGGGCTTTTATTGTCTTTGTACATATGTGGGTACATATATTTTGTTTTCTGCATTTAACACATCCTAATAACAGTTTGATACAGTCCACCTGCTTGGAACAGTGGCCAGCCACAGTCAGGCACCAAGGAACCAGCTCCAGATGTGGAGACACTGCTTTGGTCAAGAGCAGCCAAAGGAGTAGACCCTAATTTGCATGTTTTTGGAAAATGGATGACAGTGTAGCACCCAGAGGAAGGCCACACAGACACGGGGAGAACATGCAAATTCTACACAGAAAGGAACTGGGCTTTGTATGCTCTTCACTTGTATAGTGACAACATTGGCAACGTATTCTGAGGACTTTTCCGACAATAAAACTTTCAAAATGTTATCAGAGATTTTTCCACAAAGGGATGAGGGAAGCAACTCTGGAGAGTTAAAAAAAAACAAAAAAAAAAAAACAAAAAAAAAAAAACCCACCTCTTTTAATGGCAAGTACAAGGAGAATGAAGAGTTGTTCTGTACTGTGCATGAACCTCCGCTCCCCGTTAAGGTGTCTGGACAGAAGGGGAATATGAAGCGGAAGTAAAATGTGCACAGTGATGTGGTGTGATTCTGCAGCTCCCTGCATTAAGATCAATTTTCCCTGCCGAGGACAGATTTGAACAGCGTGGGACCGTCGTTGAAATAAAATTATGACAGTGCAACAGGAGCTGCTTTGTGCACATGTCAAAACAACCAATCTGATTGTTTTACGGTACACATACAAATGTATGTATACTTGATCACTTTTATTATGGCCATGTGAGCACTATGGATTCACCAGTCACAATGTTTCCATCCTGACTGGATTCCATTCAGGCCATAATCCTTCATATAAACATAGCTAATGTACATTTCCTAAAAATGGAATCCTGGCTGAAATTGGCACATTCTTACACCCTTGAAATGAAGTAATTAATACAAAAATGCACCTGGGTTCTGGCCGCCCTTTTATCACATAAGAATGTGTGCCTGACTCTTGTTGTGCGAGTGCTTTCACATGCGTTTTTTTTTTTATTTTTTATTTTTTTTCTTCTTCATTTGGTTTGGCATCGAACGTGCTAACGGATTGAGTGCTTGTGGCTGCTTTGTGCTTCAGAGTGCAGACTGTACCCAGTAAACATCTCAAAGCAGACCTTTTCTAAACTTGCTGGTAAATCATCTGCAGCCTGTTTGCTCAACCTGATGAACCACTTTGTGATTTGGGTCAACTTTAATCTTTGAATGGTAAACTCTCTGAGGTAGAGCAATCATGATAGTGAAAACCTCAATCTTTAATGCTTTTCTTGCATCAGTCCCACCCCCCGTTTGCATTTCAAACCTTGAAGATAGATTGCTTTGACAAAATAGCGTCCAAGTTAAGTTAGCATTCCTAGACTGAGTGTTGTTTGGCTTGCTGGCGGAAAGGGAAGGATGTGACCTTTACAAATTTAAGACACCTGAGGGACAAATGCAAAATACAAATCTAATGTTTTGAAGGCTCTGAAGGTTTCATTTGATTGCTTGTCATGATTGAAAGTGGATATGACACTTAGACAACATAGTCTTATTACATGTAACAAAGGTTATACGAGGGCTGTCAATAAAGTTACGGTCCTTTTTATTTTTTTCAAAAACTATATGGATTTCATTCATATGTTTATACGTCAGACATGCTTGAACCCTCGTGCGCATGCGTGAGTTTTTCCACGCCTGTCGGTGACGTCATTCGCCTGTGAGCACTCCTTGTGGGAGGAGTCGTCCAGCCCCTTGTCGGAATTCCTTTGTCTGAGAAGTTGCTGAGAGACTGGCGCGTTGTTTGATCAAAATTTTTTCTAAACCTGTGAGACACATCGAAGTGGACACGGTTCGAAAAATTAAGCTGGTTTTCAGTGAAAATTTTAACGGCTGATGAGAGATTTTGAGGTGATTCTGTCGCTTTAAGGACTTTTCACGGTGCGAGACGTCGCTCAGCGCTCTCAGCCGCCGTCGTCAGCCTGTTCAAGCTGAAAACCTCCACATTTCAGGTTCTATTGATCCAGGACGTCGTGAGAGAACAGAGAAGTTTCAGAAGAAGTCGGTTTCAGCATTTTATCCGGATATTCCACTGTTAAAGGAGATTTTTTTAATGAAAGACGTGCGGACGGGTCCGCGCGTCGGGACACAGCCGCCGCGACGCTCCGCCACAGGAAAAACACCTCTGTTGAAAGCCTTAAGGACAAGTTGGAACATGTCCTGCCTGTTAAACAATTTCTCATATACTCACTCCACTGAAAGCCATCAAAAGCCGCCTGGATTTTACAAATGGTTATCAACACGGAGGTGTTTTTCCTGTGCCGCCGCACCGCGTCGGCTGCGTCCCGACGCGCGGATCCGTCCGCACGTCTTTCATTAAAAAAATCTCCTTTAACAGTGGAATATCCGGATAAAATGCTGAAACCGACTTCTTCTGAAACTTATCTGTTCTCTCACGACGTCCTGGATCAATAGAGCCTGAAATGTGGAGGTTTTCAGCTTGAACAGGCTGATGACGCCGCCTGAGAGCGCAGCGCGACGTCTCGCACCGTGAAAAGTCCTTAAAGCGACAGAATCACCTCAAAATCTCTCATCAGCTGTTAAAATTTTCACTGAAAACCAGCTTAATTTTTCGAACCGTGTCCACTTCGATGTGTCTCACAGGTTTAGAAAAAATTTTGATCAAACAACGCGCCAGTCTCTCAGCAACTTCTCAGACAAAGGAATTCCGACGAGGGGCTGGACGACTCCTCCCACAAGGAGTGCTCACAGGCGAATGACGTCACCGACAGGCGTGGAAAAACTCACGCATGCGCACGAGGGTTCAAGCATGTCTGACGTAAAAACATATGAATGAAATCCATATAGTTTTTGAAAAAAATAAAAAGGACCGTTACTTTATTGACAGCCCTCGTATAATTCAGTCAACCTAAGCGTTTTGGGAAAATGGACGCAGTTCTCCCATTATATATAACATTTGAACATCCCGCCACTGAAAAATGTGCACGCCCCGTGACCAGCTTCCTGCTGAGCACCAAGCCTAAAATACGTCACTACATGTAGACCGTATCAGCTCACGTGCCTGGCAGCCGTTGTTTACACTTTTTTTTAGCGGCAGAAACTTTGATTAAACACAGCTCTCAGAGACTTGTTTGTCGATATGCCTGACCAGTGTGTCGCAGCATATTGCACAAACACAAGCGCAAAAGGTTTTAGCCTTTTCAAGTCCAGGCAGATTGATCAAAAGCCGCGGTGTTGTGTGATGCACGAAATGTCCGGCTGCCGCTTGCTCCGCTCGCACACACGCATTTGCTCCCGACAGCAGACACTTTCCTCTACCGTCTCCATGTTCTCACTGCTCACAGGAACACATAAAATGTCAACCCCAAATAATATGTTCACAATAATCTTGAAATGGTCAAGGAACTTACGTAGTAAACACGGCGGTGGCATGTAAACACGGCGGTGGCATGTAAACACGGCGGCGGCATGTTCAGTGTTGTTTTTGGTGATCTTTTTCGAAACCTTCGCCGTTTATTTCCTATTCTTTCGTGAAAATAACATAACTAAACACGGATGAATGCAATGCCAGGCACTCAAAAACAGCAAAAACCCGAAGGTAATGACGGTGGTCCACAAGTAATAGCTCCAGACGGCTCCAGAACAATAACAAAGGCAGTAAACAGACGCTCGAATCGAAAATGCTATACAGTAATTATAGTGTTATAAACAGCAGCAACAAAAATCAAAGCCTACCTTACCATTCCATATTCTGCAGCCTTTCAAAATCCATAGGAATTGGCACGTCTCTTGCCTCTGCTTCGGCTCCACCATAAACACCGTCGGCATTATTTTCGCTGCCAGAATGCTCCTGGTTTGAATATTCATCCAAAAGATACGGCTCCAATCTGTAGGGTCTAATCACTGCTGCGCCATCCTCAGGATCTGAGTCAGAAATAATCCACACTTGAAGAGGAGTCAGGAAAGTTCTTGATCTCGTCACTGTCCGTTCTGAGGTCCATCTGTTCCTGTTGTTAATCTAACAGACAAAGACGGGACTCTACATTCTGTGACGTCACGGCATCACGTGACCGCTGATGGAACGCTACCAGTGCGCTTTCCAAGAAACACACTTTTGAGAAACTGTAAAAACTTTATTTCTCAGTGATAATAATTAAAACCACTTTCAACTTACTATACTGTATGTATATTTTGATATTTACGAGTATATCAGTTTTACCTAATTTTTTTAGGTGTCATATCCACTTTAAAGGCATTATCAATGGAATTTAGCAAGAATCTAAAGTTTTAAGCTGGAAGGTAGCCTTGTTTTCTCAGGCAGGTGATCAGTTGTTTGCACTGTGGGATGGGACTAGGACCACCAGGAGCCATGTGCAAACTATTAAGAGGCAGCTGTAAAACTTGAATCTTTATCACAAAATGAATATTTAATTGCTTTGGAAGCTGTGATGAGAATACATCGTCTGAGTACGTTTTTGTGGACCCACCATGAATTTGCTTCAGATTGGTTGTTTTTTTTTATGTCGTGCCAGACCCTCTCCTGTGTGGTAGCCTTTTGTTTGGCTTTTCAAACGTGGCTTTCATAAGGCTGGTTTTACTGTGCCATGTTCAGCAGCACCATTGTTGCATTGTTGTTCACCTGCATCGCGTTAATTATATAGAAGACGAGCCAGGCCTTTACAAAAGGTTTAAACTCGCTTTAAGAACTTTTCTCCCACTGCCTCCTGTTCCCATCACCTGTTTCCACATTTTGAGTCTTGAAAGCTCACTTGTGTTGTACTTTGTCATGCTTTTGGCTATGAGAAGAGAAAGCTGTAAAATTATTTCTGTAAATTATTTTCCTGCTTGTCTTCCTCCAGGTTGGTTAAATTCTTGAGGAGCTTCAGAAAAACTGGAACTGTCAGAAAACAGCTGTAGATTTCTACAGGTAAACTAATTTCTCTGTTTTAACTAATGCTTATAGAAGTGAATGTGTCATTAAAGACATTAACATTTCATTCTTCAAACATGAACCTTCTTTGTTTTGATATTCAAGTGATGTTTTTGCTGATTCATTCTATACACCAAAATAGCTAGTCATGTTTAAGGAGTAATCATTCAACTTTTTAAACAGTTTTCTTTAGTTCATATGTATCAAATGAGATATTTGTCTTTTCTTCCCCTGTGGTGTCAAGCTTACTTCCCCCCCAAAACCACATCTCGCCACACTCAGCAACTATTTAAAGCATCAGCGGCTGCTCCCAGTTACTCCACGCCAAACCAGAAGTTCTGGCTACTTGAAGGCCTCCCTGCTATGACTTTTATCTGTTTGTTTTCATCTTTTCCTACCCTCCTCCTCCTCCTCCTCCTCCTTTTGCGCTTACTGTTTTTGTCTTGGCCAAGGATTATTGTGTTTTTCTGCAGCTGACCTTGGTTACATAAATGACTTCCTAATCCTCCTCCTTTGATTCTCCTCCCTGTCTTACTGTCCTGCCAGGCTCGTATCCTCTGAGCAGACCCACAAAGCCTTGTGTTTTGATTACACTGGAAAGTTGGAGCCAGGACTCTTATTCCCAGGCTGGGGTAGTATGGAGGACCTGGTTGTAGGGTCAGTGAATAAATGGAGTTTAAGCAAGAGGGGGAAGACTGGAAGCTTTTGTGGTTGAACCGGGCGGATGGTGGTCATCATGGTTGAACTGTGTACATATTCTAATAACCCACCTTTTGTAGGCCTCAGCCCACTGTCAACATTTTTTGCAAAAATTCCAAACACCACCTTTCAGTTCATGGTAGGGTGAAGAGTTGCCAGGTAGTTTGACACTGCATCCAACTGGAGGACAAAAGTCCGGAATTTTTTGTAAGACGGCACATGCCTCGCTGTCATAGAGACAAACACCAAATTGCTACTTGACGACATGTTTGTCACAAGTACTGGTGGGTGCTATGCCAACTGAAACGGTATACCAGCTTGAAATTTGCATTCAGTTCATAATTAGGAAATTGTCATAGCAATTCATGGCAGGAAAGTCTTTTTAGATAGTTGGTATGAGAGGTGATTGAAAAGTTTTGAGCCCGACCAAAAAAACCACAACTGAAGTAATGCAGTGCTTTATTTATTATCAACATAATACCCATGCAAGTCCACACACTTTTTCCAACATTGCTGCAGTGCCTTAATATCATTCTCATAGAAGGTCTTATTCTGGAGCACAAGGAAGTCATCCACTGCAGATATGACATCATTAGCAGCATTATAATGAGTGCCAACAAGGTGCCGTGTCATGTTTGGAAACACATGGAAATCCGAAGGAGCCAAATCAGGGGAATAATGTGAGTGAAGGACAAGTTTGAAGCCACATTCATGAATGGCAGCTGGTGAAACAGAACACCTCGTCGGAGCATTACACACAATTTCTGCTTTATTTTCTCCTGCAGTTGTCACAAAAGGAAAGCATAATAGGCTCCACTGGTGGTCTGTCCTTTCTGGAATGAGTCCACCATTATGATGCCATCAGCATCCCAGAAAACTTGGGCCATGACCATTCCAGCAGGTGACAGTGTTGGCTTCCTTCGGTGGCGGAGAACCTACGTTTTCATTGCTTTAACTTGTTTGGACTCTGGTTCAAAGTGATGGACCCAGGTAAATGAGTGCCAAAGTCTTTACTCAACTTGCCAGTGAGCAATACTCACACATTTATTTTGCATGAGACAAATGTGGGTGTTACAACGCAGATCGACATGTAATTATGTACAATAGTGATACAGTGATCCATCACAGACTACTTAACACGATGGTTAGAAAGTGACCCATCACCAGATACTTATCAGAAATATGTACTACATCTATAATCCTATACCAGGTTTCATCCTGGGTCATGAATCATCGCATGAACTTACCTGGATCTGCCTCAAGAAGCTGAACATTCTGCCTGAGCATCTGGAACCTTGTGCGTTTCTGATTGGCCATGAGAAGCCTTGGGACACATCATCCTGAATGTTTCCAGTTCTTCCATCAGAACTGAATGAACTTGCGTGGGAAATGCCTACAGTAATGGCTGTGTGATGCTCACTTACTCTGTCAGTGAGGACCATATCATGGATCATATTGGTCAGCGTGGCAGTTTTTGCTTTTTGTCTTCCTGATCTTGCTCAATCTTTGACGCTTGTTCTTCCCCTCTTGAATTTGGCTGACCAGTGTTTTAACTGTAGTATAAGATGGGGCATCCTTCCCTAATGTCATGACATGTCCTCATGGATGTCCTTGGAGACATTCCCTTTTTTGTGATACTGAATCACAGCACACCCAACAACTTTGTCTATTTTGCAAAGCTGACACACCCCTACTCGCTTCACTGAGTAGGGGTGTGTCGGCAGCATTGCACCCAGTGAGTCAAAATTTCACGCATTCTTAAGATAAATGTTGGTTTCTCAGAATGCAAAAGACGGGCAACTAACCATACTTTTTCTGGATCAGACTCAAAACTCTTCAGTCACCCCTTATAAGTCGCAACCGGTGTGATCGTGGTACTTTCCCTTTATCAAATCAAATATGGCCATCAATAAAGCCTTTCCGTCTGTCTGTCTGTCTGTCCTATTACTGCCAAAGTCTTCAAATTCACAGGAAACATTCTTGAGACACAGACCTTGGACAAGTTCAAAGATGGTTAACCTTGAGGTATTTTAAGAGGTTAAAATGTGACATTCTGTTTCAATCTGTTTTTTTGAGGGGCGGGGGTGACAGCCAATCAGAGTAGAGCTACGCCGTGACATCAGTGGTAGGTCTGTCTAAAATTGTTTCATTTATATAACATGTTTCTCATATTATGTAAAAGCTAGAGTGAAATAAACACTTTTAAAGCTGAAAACTCTGTATTTAGAACCTAATAACACCTCTGAAGTGATTTTTAAAGACATTTCGCCGACTTTAGCGTGATGCCGTCACAGGCTGTTTTTGGAACCTAATAACACCTCTGGAGCAAAATTGCAGATGTTAGCATGCACGCTAACTCAAAGCTAACTTCCTATGGAGTTACATTTGTCATTAATACCAGCAAATGCACAGAGGATGAACTACAAATATTCCTTGATGTGCACAACTTCCACTCTTGTTAAAAGCTCATGTACACGCACATGCAAGGCCTCATGCAGACGCCGTTAAAACATATTGTTTTTGATTGATTGATAGCGGGACTTTGTTGAACATGTACAAATTGTATGTTAGACAATAGGATGTTAATAATTAAACAACTGCAAATTATAAAGAACCCAATGCTCATATGACAGAGGGTATTTTAGCATTGTGTTATATTTTAGTTTACTTTCACACAGCAACATTTCTAAGCAGACTTTACTCCACAGTATTGCACCAAATCCAGGAGACTGGTAGCTGAAGTGTCAATATCATAGCTGTTCTGACTACATTATTTTCAAATCTCAATGAGTTTTTCTTTGTTTTTGACGACACTACACACTGGTGATTAGGGTTGGGTGATGTTTAATTGGAAAATTACGATGTCTACAGTAAAACCTGATGGACAATAATATTGGGGATGAGGTCGGGGGTGTATAACTGTACAAATTTTACTTTACACTCTTTAAAATGTCTACTCATAAATTAAATAAATTATTAACTGTTGTTAATTTCCTATAACCGCCTCAGTAATGGCACACCTCAGCTGGACCAGAGTGCCTTAATTGAGAGAGTGGTGACATAAGTCAAAAAAAAAAAAAAATGGCCACGTGACTCATGGTGCCATCTTGGTTCCAAAATAGCGTTCACTTTTAATCTGTCTGCATGTAAATCCAGATATTTTATTTCTTTATTTGCTGAAAATGTCGGGTTTCTGTGTATTTGGATGCACAAATAGGCACAACAAGGGCTTCAAGATGTACAGATTCCCTTCAGATCCGAACAGATGAAAAATGTAAGAAATTAAAGTTAGCCGCGTGGAAGCCAGCATCATCGTCAAAGCTTTGAGAGGTAAATGTATTGTTCAGTCCCATATACAGTAAAACTCACCTAAACTATCACCGTATAAACCAGATATTCACAGTAAGCGGACAGAAAAGTCCCAAAGTTTTTGTATCGTTTTCCATGTAATAAACACTGTATATAACAGATTTTGTATAACAGATTAAATGATTTATGTTTTCAACATTTTTTTTTTTTTAAAGATTCATTCAATGGTTTCAACGCACTTGAAACCAAAATGCCGCCATGTTCTGAGTTGACGCCACTCTCTCAATTAAGACAAACTTGGGCCTGGCTTTGTTCAGAATAGTGGAGTCATCTTTACCATTAGGGGACAGACTGGAAAAAGTCTTTTTGTTTTGTCAGTCAGTCACTAACTAACTAACCTTTATCTTAGTCTTGTGTGTTGGCCAAAATTGTGGCTGGACCCCAGAAGATTTTCATGTTATTTTGACAACCATAATTTTTCCCCATATAAGTCCTACATTTGCTTAAATTTGCATATTATAAATGGACATGGCAGTTTTGGTTGTGTCCCATATTAATTGTTCAGAGTAATGCCACACCAGTGAAGTGAGAGGCTGGTTGTGTGTCACTTGTAGCAAGGGATGCAGTCAGCTGTTTTATCATTATTATCCTGATATCCTCAAAATTAATTTCTGAATTCTAACACTTTTTTTTCACCTCACTTACTGTATCTTTGTCTTGTGTGAGAGCACAGTGGAAGAGTCTCAGTTAAGAATTGCAGTTTTGTTGAGTCTCTCTTCAAGGTTTTTGTAGCATTATTTTGTGTTCATATTAACTCTTTTCTTTTCAGCAGACCACACATTATGAACACAACTTTACTCCAAGCCTGACAAAATGTAAAAAAGTGTTTTCAGTGTGCTTGTAATAGTGTAGTCACTAAATGCATGCACACTTCATTTCACTTCAACAGGTCAAGAGCGTGACAGGGCACTCACTGCATGCAAAACATGCAAATACGAGGGCTGTCAATAAAGTATAGGTCCTTTTTATTTTTTTCAAAAACTATATGTATTTCATTCATATGTTTTTACGTCAGACATGCTTGAACCCTCATGCGCATGCGTGTGTTTTTCCACGCCTGTCGGTGACGTCGTTCGCCTGTGAGCACTCCTTGTGGGAGGAGTCGTCCAGCCCCTCGTCGGAATTCCTTTGTCTGAGAAGTTGCTGAGAGACTGGCGCTTTGTTTGATCAAAATTTTTTCTAAACCTGTGAGACACATCGAAGTGGATGGACACGGTTTGAAAAATTAAGCTGGTTTTCAGTGAAAATTTTAACGGCTGATGAGAGATTTTGAGGTGATACTGTCGCTTTAAGGACTTCCCACGGTGCGAGACGTCGCGCAGCACTCCCAGGCGCCGTCGTCAGCCTGTTTCAAGCTGAAAACCTCCACATTTCAGGTTCTGTTGATCCAGGACGTCGTGAGAGAACAGAGAAGTTTCAGAAGTCGGTTTCAGCATTTTATCCGGATGCGTCCGCGTCGGGACGCAGCCGGCGCGGTGCGGCGGCACAGGAAAAACACTTGATAACCATTTGTAAAATCCAGGCGACTTTTGATGGCTTTCAGTGGAGTGAGTATATGAGAAATTGTTTAACAGCTGGACATGTTCCAACTTGTCCTTAAGGCTTCCAACGGAGGTGTTTTTCCTGTGGCGGAGCGTCGCAGTGGCTGCGAGCCGACGCTGCAATCCATCCACACGTCTTTCATTAAAAAAATCTCCTTTAACAGTATCACCTCAAAATCTCTCATCAGCCGTTAAAATTGTCACTGAAAACCAGCTTAATGTTTCGAACCGTGTCCACTTCGATGTGTCTCACAGCTTTAGAAAAAATTTTGATCAAACAAAGCGCCAGTCTCTCAGCAACTTCTCAGACAAAGGAATTCCGACGAGGGGCTGGACGACTCCTCCCACAAGGAGTGCTCACAGGTGAATGACGTCACCGACAGGTGTGGAAAAACTCACGCATGCGCACGAGGGTTCAAGCATGTCTGACGTAAAAACATATGAATGAAATCCATATAGTTTTTGAAAAAAATAAAAAGGACCTATACTTTATTGACAGACCTCGTATATGAGCCCACACACCTGCATACACACGAGAGCCGAGGACAAACGGAGATGAGCAGCTGAGAATTAAATCACAGGGAAATGATCAACCAGGAAACCCTGCAGGAAGCCGAATGAGTTTGTCTCCCAGGGTGTGTGTGCGTGCATATGTGTGTGTGCATGCGCGCTTAAGCCATGGATGGTCTCTTACCAAGAAAGACCCATAGCATTTAAGCTGCATTAATACACAAACACTAGCGAATAGACCACAATGTTCCACTGAAGTAACTGAGTAGACTGAATGCAAAATTCTTAAAAATACAGTCGTCTTTGATTTAAGATTAGCAAAATGATGCACCGAGCACAATGAGGCTCTGGTCAGGCATGATTTAATTTCAGACTGTGCCCTTTAAGGGAGTAACTGTTTCTGTGGCACCCCACGCAGACTGTGGGGTGGTGGTGTGCACTGTATAAAAAAAATTTAGTCACTGCCAGTGTGATACCTCAGTGTCAGGACTACTTTTATTGTTGCCTTTTTAATATCTTTCAGTGGAACAAGTCATAATCTAAATAAATGGTAATGAACAATCAACCAGACCTGCAAACAGATATACATGTGGTCCAAGCTGTCTATGTGGATCACTTCCGGAGCCCTGTTGGCGTGATGCTTCACTGAACGATGCATGTGTCAGGATGTGACCTGGACCAGAAGAACCACACGTGCGATTGCACAATCACACCAAGTCTGGTTTCAGGATTTTAGCAAGACTAAGGTAGTTTTTCAAGACATCTGTTTAATCAGAGCTGCTGCTCCTGCCACACACATCACGCACTGTGTGTAGGACACCACTTGCTGGGTTAGGCGGTAAAATACCGGATTGAATAAACATCAGTTATTCGGGCCGCATGATTAATCCCATCTCAATCAGTCTGTGTGATGACACGCATAATTTGGAAATGGTGCAAGTTCAGTAAAAACAAGTTAATCTTCAGGCTCTGTTGTAGATGCATCTCACCATTAGAGTCTTTGGCCCAGAGTTTCCAACAGCTGAAAGACTGCATCTCCACTTTTCTGTTGGCCTGTGTACATGCTTCCATAAATTGATTAATCATCACATTTATGCCACTATAAAGTTAGTAGGTGCATTTGAGATCGCCTTCAGCTGACATACATGAACTGCTGGTGTCTGCAGTACTGTTGACTCACAGCGAGAAGGTCCTTTGTTAAAGTCCAACCTTGCCCCATCTGTGTGGTGTTTGCAAGTTCTCTCTGGGTTTGTGTTTGTTCCCGCTTTACACTCCAGCTTCATCTTACTTTCAAAAACTTGTAGATTCGTTGACAGTTGGAAACTTTGAAATTTGCTGTGAGTGTGAACAGGTCTGTCTGTGCTGATGATCATTTTTCCAAGATGGCGCCGTTGTATGTGGCCTGCCGTCGGTACTCGCTTCTTTTAGTGTCGTTTTTATTGTTTTTACACTTTGTTGCATGGAATGTGTCATCGCTCCTGGTGTATGATCGCCAGACTCTTATCAGCGTTCGGGCTTCGCTGGAGAATTTCGCTGTTCCTGGCTCGGGCGGACGGCCAGGGACGCGACTGCCCCTGCCGCCTGTCTTAGCGTCCGTACCAGACTTTCTACGCCGGCCGCTTGGCGTGTTGCCTCGGCGTCTGCGTCGCAGAGGACGTGGGAAGAGAGGAGGAGTCCGTGTTCAGCTCAGAATGTGCCTGGCTGTTTCCTGCAAACATGCTCCACGACAATTCATAGCCGGATTCTTCACACCATATGACGGCTACGACGTGCGGCGTTCCCTGACTTTTCGCTATCGGTGGCTCCGGCCGGTTGTCCGGGATGCCGGGTCTCCACTTCCGCGTCCCCGTCCTGTGAGGAGCTGCAGTCGTGGCTGCGTGCAGGAGAACCTGCGCCCGCTCAGTCGTGTCTCGCAGCAGACTGACGTGCGCTCAGTCCGTGTGGCACTCGTCAACACAAGGTCACTCACAATTAAGACTTTCATTTTGAATGACTTTTTCTCCAGTCGTGATCTGGACTTTCTCCTGTTAACGGAGACCTGGTTGAAACCAGGTGAAAATAGCGCCTTTTCTGAGCTCCTCCCCCCCGGCTGCTCGTTTTTCAGCTCCCCGCGAGCATCAGGTCGAGGCGGGGGTGTGGCCACGATTTTTAAAGACAGTTTTAAATGCCGATTTTTATCTTCTAATGTCTACTCCACTTTTGAACTTCAGTTGTTTGTGATGGAGTTCGACTGTCCTGTGCTCTGTGCTGTTGTTTATCGTCCACCAAAATTTAATAAGGATTTTATTCAGGAGTTTTCTGAGTTTCTGGCAGATTTTATCCCAAAATATGACAAATTTTTGGTCTGTGGTGATTTTAATATTCATATCTGTTGTCCTTCTAATCAGCTGGCTGATGATTTTAAAAGCCTCCTGAACTCTTTTGGTCTAACACAAGTTGTGGATGGACCAACACATAATCTTGGACACACCTTGGACCTGGTTATTTCTTTTGGGCTCTCAGTTTCACTTAAGGACATATCAGACATTGCTATTTCAGATCACTTTCCTGTTATTTTTGAATTTATTGCTCCTCCATCTGCTAGTAAGCCACTTGTTCCTGTCTCTTGCCGCCGTTTGGTCACCTCCTCGACAGCGGGGGACTTTGCTGCTGCCTTCATGGACTCTCAGTTTTATGCCATGAATGGACTGGTTTCTCCATTACTCCCAGATAACATCCTCTCTTCTTTCCACTCTACATGCACAGTCATTTTGGACTCTGTTGCACCGATGCGCTGCAAATCCAGGAAATCAAAATCCGACCCCTGGTTAAATGCCACGACCCGTGCCCTCAGGCAACGCTGCAGACGGGCGGAGAGAAAATGGAAAAAGGACAAACTACAGGTGTCTCTGGGTTTTCTGAGGGACAGTCTAACTGACTATCAGAAGGCTGTGAAGGAGGCGAAAGCACAATATCTGTCTCATATTATTTCGAGCAGTTGTCATCGTCCCAGTGTGTTATTTCAGACTATAAACTCAGTTGTAAATCCACACACCTCTGTTTTGTTGGACGCTACAACCACAACCTGTGAGGAGTTTCTTCAGTTTTTTATTGATAAGGTTTCATCAGTCAGACAGAACGCTGATCAGAACTGTAATGTTGAGTTGTCTGCTCCTCGTGCACATTCTGCTGTGCTCGAACAGTTTGAGCCCATTTCTTTTGCATCTCTCGCTGATGTTGTAAAACACATAAAATCTACAAGTTGTCCTTTTGATGTTGTTCCAGCTAAGGTGCTGAAGGAGGTTTTTAATACTGTTGGGGCGGGTCTCCTAACTTTTATCAATGCTTGTCTTAGATCAGGGTCTGTTCCAGCTGCTTTTAAACATGCTGTGGTTCGACCTCTTCTTAAAAAACCTCACCTGGACTCATCAGTTTTATCCAATTTTAGACCTGTCTCTCATCTGCCATTTCTGTCTAAGGTTTTAGAAAAGGTTGTCTTTTTACAGTTACAATCATTTTTAGAAGACAATCTCATCCTTGAAAAATTCCAGTCTGGGTTTAGATCGCGACACAGCACTGAGTCAGCACTTTTAAAAGTTCATAATGATATTACTCTGTCGGTGGATGCAGGGAATCCTGCTGTGCTGGTTCTGTTGGACCTCACAGCAGCCTTTGATACTGTGGATCACACAGTACTTGTTTCCCGGTTGGAACATTTTATTGGCATTCATGGTACTGCACTTGAGTGGTTTAGATCATATTTGGCTGAAAGGAGCTTTTCTGTCATGATTGGGGACCTTTCCTCATCAACTGCTCCTCTGTGCTGTGGAGTGCCGCAGGGATCTGTCCTTGGGCCGATTCTATTTTCTTTGTACATTCTGCCATTGGGGTCAATTATAACCCAGCACAATTTGTCCTTTCATTGTTATGCAGATGATCTGCAAATCTATCTGCCTGTGAGGACTAATGGGAGTGATGCTTTGTCATCATTATTTAATTGTATTCGTGATGTAAAGCAGTGGCTGTCCCAAAACTTCCTTTACCTGAATGATGGTAAAACTGAGATCATGGTGTTTGAGTGCACTGGCATACCAAATGTGGTAACACCAAATTTTGGTGCTTTGGCTAACTATGTAAAACCAGCTGTCAAGAATTTGGGAGTGATATTTGACAGCTGTTTGAGGTTCGATCAACAGATAAATTCTGTTGTCAAAGCTAGTTTTTTCCAACTTCGCCTCTTGGCTAAAATAAAGCACTTTCTCAGTAGACGTGATCTTGAGACGGCCATTCATGCTTTCATCAGCTCCAGACTTGATTATTGTAATGCACTTTATGCGGGCATTAATCAGTCGTCTCTTGTGCGTCTCCAGTTGGTGCAGAATGCTGCTGCTCGTCTTTTGACAAACACTTCTAGACGTGAGCATATTGCGCCCATCCTATACTCACTCCACTGGCTTCCAGTTCATTTTAGAATTGATTTTAAAATTTTAATGTTTGTTTTTAAAGCTATTTATGGCCTTGCACCTCCCTACTTGTCTGAAATTTTAACTTTGCGCACCTACAGTAGGACGTTAAGGGCGTCTGGCCAGCTTTACTTAGATGTTCCAAGGTCAAAATATAAACGCTGGGGTGATCATGCTTTCGCGGTAGCTGGCCCCAGACTGTGGAATGAGCTACCTCTTGAGTTACGTACTATTCCTGACCTAGCACTTTTTAAATCTAAGTTAAAGACTTATTTATTTAAACTGGCTTTTAACACTTAGTGGGGAGGTGACATGTTCTGTTATTTTTATGTTCTTTTTTTATGTGTTGTTTTAAAATTTTATTTTATATGTGTTTTATTTTGTAAATTTGTGTTTTTAATGTTAAGCACTTTGGACACCAGTCGGTGCTGTAAAGCGCTTTATAAATAAATGTTGATTGATTGATTGATTGATGGCTTGTCCAGGGTATGCCCTACCTTTCAACCAATGAGTGCTGAGATGGGCTCCAGCAGCACCCTGCCCCCCGTGACCCATGACTTTATTAAGCTGATTTGGACGATGAAAGGATAATTTGAAACAGAGTGACAAATGTCAGAGCAGTGGGTCACAGTTTTGTCATAGTTCAGTGGATATGCTGAAAATCATGGTTGTAGCTACTGCAAATTTCCACCCGGCTCTCAGGTTCAAATTGGCTGTGTCGCCTGGCACGGTTTTTCCTAAAAATGAACTGAACTGAAATGTTGCTGAAAATGCGCCAGTTCGATCATATTTCAAGCTTATTGAGTTGTAGTTTGCTTTATTTTGCAATTTCAACCAAATAATTAAAGAAATAAGAAATACGAGGGCTGTCAATAAAGTAACGGTCCTTTTTATTTTTTTCAAAAACTATATGGATTTCATTCATATGTTTTTACGTCAGACATGCTTGAACCCTCGTGCGCATGCGTGAGTTTTTCCACGCCTGTCGGTGACGTCATTCGCCTGTGAGCACTCCTTGTGGGAGGAGTCGTCCAGCCCCTTGTCGGAATTCCTTTGTCTGAGAAGTTGCTGAGAGACTGGCGCGTTGTTTGATCAAAATTTTTCTAAACCTGTGAGACACATCGAAGTGGACACGGTTCGAAAAATTAAGCTGGTTTTCAGTGAAAATTTTAACGGCTGATGAGAGATTTTGAGGTGATTCTGTCGCTTTAAGGACTTCCCACGGTGCGAGACGTCGCTCAGCGCTCTCAGCCGCCGTCGTCAGCCTGTTCAAGCTGAAAACCTCCACATTTCAGGCTCTATTGATCCAGGACGTCGTGAGAGAACAGAGAAGTTTCAGAAGAAGTCGGTTTCAGCATTTTATCCGGATATTCCACTGTTAAAGGAGATTTTTTTTAATGAAAGACGTGCGGACGGGTCCGCGCGTCGGGACGCAGCCGACGCGGTGTGGCGGCACAGGAAAAACACCTCCGTGTTGATAACCATTTGTAAAATCCAGGCGGCTTTTGATGGCTTTCAGTGGAGTGAGTATATGAGAAATTGTTTAACAGGCAGGACATGTTCCAACTTGTCCTTAAGGCTTTCAACAGAGGTGTTTTTCCTGTGCCGCCGCACCGCGTCGGCTGCGAGCCGACGTGCAGACCCGTCCGGCTGCGAGCCGACGTGCAGACCCGTCCGCACGTCTTTCATTAAAAAAATCTCCTTTAACAGTGGAATATCCGGATAAAAT
This sequence comes from Thalassophryne amazonica, assembly GCF_902500255.1. NCBI lineage: Eukaryota > Metazoa > Chordata > Actinopteri > Batrachoidiformes > Batrachoididae > Thalassophryne > Thalassophryne amazonica. The sequence continues at coordinate 113,097,311 of NC_047105.1, forward strand.
GCTGAAACCGACTTCTTCTGAAACTTCTCTGTTCTCTCACGACGTCCTGGATCAGTAGAGCCTGAAATGTGGAGGTTTTCAGCTTGAACAGGCTGACGACGGCGGCTGAGAGCGCTGAGCGACGTCTTGCACCGTGGGAAGTCCTTAAAGCGACAGAATCACCTCAAAATCTCTCATCAGCCGTTAAAATTTTCACTGAAAACCAGCTTAATTTTTCGAACCGTGTCCACTTCGATGTGTCTCACAGGTTTAGAAAAAATTTTGATCAAACAACGCGCCAGTCTCTCAGCAACTTCTCAGACAAAGGAATTCCGACGAGGGGCTGGACGACTCCTCCCACAAGGAGTGCTCACAGGCGAATGACGTCACCGACAGGCGTGGAAAAACTCACGCATGCGCACGAGGGTTCAAGCATGTCTGACGTAAAAACATATGAATGAAATCCATATAGTTTTTGAAAAAAATACAAAGGGCCGTTGCTTTATTGACAGACCTCGTATATTTAGTGGTATATAGTGGTTATATTGTTTAAAAAAACAAAGTCATGCAATCCAACTCAAAAATGTTGAAAAAATAAAACTGTCATGACAGAAAAACTGCATGCTTCATTGGATTAAAAGTACAGTGTGTAATTTTTGAAGAGAAGAGAGCAAATCAAATATTAATGTTTTTAACCTTTTCAACGTTATTTATTTTTTTAACTTAGACTTTGACAGAAACATGCAAAAAAAAAGAACTTTAATATTACAAATATTACAACTAACAATTACAAATGTAATTTTTTGTCTGTTATTCTTGCTTTCAGTGCATCTAAAACCACTCAAAATGAATCACAATATGGCTTGTCAATAATGTTTTAATGGTATAAAACCCTATTGCTTCCTTGGTGGATCCTCCTCTGCATAGCGAGAATTCTGAAGGCATTCCTAATGAATTTCCTGGTTTGACGGTCAATGATTTAAAATCCCCTCTTCTAGGATCAGGCCTCAAAACATTCCTCTTTATAGTAAAATGAGATAAAAAATTAAGATAAAATTAAAACGTTTTGAATTTTTGAACATTGAAAAGTTTTTGAATTTGAACATTGTTCATTTTTATTAAAAATTTCCCCATGTGGGACCAAGTAAAGGAGCATCTTTTCTTAAAATATAAATAAACCCGCCACAGAGTCAAAACAGTACTGTGATGTTTGTATTACCGTCTGATTATTTGTTAAAGCAATAAGACAGTGAAAAAATTTTTTTAAAAATTGAGGCTGTCCGTGCAGTTTAATAAATCACTTACATTTAATTTATTTCATTTATTTTATATATTGATTTTTTAAGGGGGAATTCCTTGAGGGTTACTCAAGTGACAGAGTGGGGTCATTTATATATGGGGTCAAATATATGACCCCGGGCATATATTTTTGTGCACCATTTTTCTAATTTTAATTGGATAAAGTTTCCTACCATCAATTTGTCAATCTGTTTGTCCTGCATTTGTTGATAGAATTTTGCAAAGATCGGACAGTCCTTGCAAAATTCTATGAACTTATCAGCCTCTCACGAGGTTGGGGGTCACTTATGATGCTGGGAAAGATCTATGACATTTTTGACATTATAGCTTCAGTGGTATGGTAATTTGCCAACTCTAAGCATTGTATTTTACTGTTTTGCAAGGAAGCATGGCCAACAGACCTAGAATAGCAAGATTTACAGCTGCACAAGCACTGAGACTGATTCTTGATGACCAAAGTGAAGATGAAAAGGATCTGAAGAACCCTATAACAGTCATTTATGTTGAAGTATTCCAATAAAAATTAAATGGGAACATAAATAACCCCAGTCGGTCGTATTAGTCACTAAAATAGCTTGGTCACTTGAGGGTTAAACAAAATTCCCAGCCCTTCTGGGACTGGGAACAGTATTGCGTTACATGTGCTGCTCCCAGACCCGTGGGACTTGGACTCCTTAAAAGTCAAAAAATATATAAGCAAAAGATACAGTATTATCACATGGATGTATGAGAAAATTACTTTGTGTACCATCTGTTGATCCCTTCAGGAGGGGGGTGGTGTCGTTCCTCAAGGATTGACCACAAGATGGTTCTTTGTGTGTGTTGTTGCTGCTGTGTGGATGTGGTCATCTTAGAAAGTGGCTGCTAATCATAAATCCTTTCCTTGGGGATCTGTAAAAACACTGTGAGGCCATTTGTTTGTGCAGATTAAATGCTCTTGATGGCAGGAAAGCTTCCGTTTGTATAAACAGCGTCAAGCTGCTTGTCAACCAGACATAACTCAATCAGGAATCTGTTCAAAGAAACTCAACAAGCGCTTTGTTTTTCTCAGAGCCTTTTGCCTTTAGTCCTCTTAGCAGTGGCTTCTTTTTTTCTTTTGAAGTTAATTCCAAGTGTTTTAGTTTTCTTTTGTCTGTCTGCTCAGTAGTACTTGAAAGCATTATCAAAACGAGTGACGTCATGCCGGGCGTAATCGACCCTGCTTATCTCCACGTATCTTTGGTAGACAAGGTGACTTTCTTTGAACGAGACAGACGGAACGCTCGCAGCAAAGCTGAACAATATAATGAAATCGTGTCATTTAGTCGTCCTCTCCTTGTCTGACTGTTTTCATCACAGGAGCCCCGTGAACTTAATGTGACTTTCCTGAATGAGACAGAGGAATGAAGAGCACGAGCCACTTCAGCAAGTGCACTTGCTTGCTCTCTCTCACGCACGCACTCACTCTCTAACTTCTAAAGTCATTTACATTCATCTTGCACTTCCTGGAAGACTTTGACTGGTGCAGAATCTCAATCACTATGTAATCACTTCCCTGATACCCACTTGTCTGCTGATTTTTATTTTTTTTATTTATTGGGGGTGGGGGGTGGGGATGTAATTCCTCTGTAGTCCCATATTTTACTCTTTAATATTTTCCTCTTCCAGCTTCACAAAGATGTTCCAGGCTTTAGGAATATTATGCAGGAAAGTTATTTTAGTGGGTAGTGACTCTTGGTGTTGGACATCCTGCATGAGGCCGTGAACCATCAGACACTTTGTTCAAAGGTTTTCATTCTTAACATGGAAAAAAAAGATCATATCTGGATTTAAACATTTGGAGTAGAGGTTTTAATGGTCAATGGAGTGAATTATCATAAACATCTATATACATAAAGGGCTACATCTGTCTTTCTGTCTGTCCAGGATAAACTCCCAAACTATAATATGTAGCCCTAAAAACTATATATATTCTGAATCCTCATGACATGGGGAACAAACTGGTACCATTTTTTAAAAAGGTGAACTGAAAATTACCCCCAAAATAGCCATTTATGTAAGACCATACAGTGTTTTCATGCTTCCACTTCCGTCTTTCTGGGATAAGCTCCCAAACTATAATATGTAGCCCCAAAAACTATATATATTCTGAATCCTCATGACATGGGGAACAAACTAGTACCATTTTTTAAAAAGTTGAACTGAAAATTACCCCCAAAATAGCCGGCTGTGGGTATGACCAGGTAGATTCAAATTTCCAGCCCTGTATGTGTGTTGGCCATCTCTGTTTATTTAATCCCTTCCTTCAGCTACTTCATGTTCTCAACTATTAAGCACCTGACTGTCCTGTACAACCCAGTTTGCCTTCCTGTCTGAATACATTGATTTTATGCTTGTAAAATTGCAATGTAAAAACAGTGAAATACACCACTACCTCAATTTTGATTCATTGATATTTACATTTACTGTTACCTACCTTTTGTGTGAAATTTTGTTATAAATTTGATTGCAAAACAAAGTCTGCATGAAGGACTTCAAATGGGTTTGTCTTTTAACCAAGTATTTCCACTTAGTTTGGGGAGTCCACCTCTTATAGTTCTGCCGGACAAACTTTAGCCCATTAACTATTATATTTATAAGACATCAGCATTACAAAAACAAATGTTGAGCAATTGTTTTGATTAAAATGATTGGCATTTGGCTTATGTCTAAAACAGGTTAACCCGGGCAGCACCGGGTACCCCAGCTAGTATTTATATAAGGCACGTGCTCATGGTGCTTTACAATGAGAGAGACACACACACACACACACACACACACACACACACACACACACACACACACACACACACACACACACCATTGTCATGTAAGGTGCTCAGCTGTATACCAGGAGCAACTTGTGGTTGAGGAACATTGCTCAATGACACATTAGTGATTGCGATGTGAGTGAGTGAGATGCTGTATTTTTTTTTTTTTTCCAACTGCCCCACCTCTGGGCAGGGGTTGAACCTGTGACCCTCTGTTACACAAACCTGCTTCTTTAATCTTTAGGCAACCATGTTGTCACCATTAGAGCTGAGACAGGGCATTGGCTTTTTGTCCAGCATTCCTGTGGCTTATGGACAAGTGTGGCCTATTTATGTACATTTTTTTTTTTCTTTTTAAAATTGGTGGGTGCGGCTTATATTCAGGTGCGCTCTGTACAACCCCTGGCAAAAATTATGGAATCACCGGCCTCGGAGGATGTTCATTCAGTTGTTTAATTTTGTAGAAAAAAAGCAGATCACAGACATGACACAAAACTAAAGTCATTTCAAATGGCAACTTTCTGGCTTTAAGAAACACTATAAGAAATCAGGAAAAAAAATTGTGGCAGTCAGTAACGGTTACTTTTTTAGACCAAGCAGAGGGAAAAAAAATATGGAATCACTCAATTCTGAGGAAAAAATTATGGAATCATGAAAAACAAAAGAACGCTCAAACACATCACTAGTATTTTGTTGCACCACCTCTGGCTTTTATAACAGCTTGCAGTCTCTGAGGCATGGACTTAATGAGTGACAAACAGTACTCTTCATCAATCTGGCTCCAACTTTCTCTGATTGCTGTTGCCAGATCAGCTTTGCAGGTTGGAGCCTTGTCATGGACCATTTTCTTCAACTTCCACCAAAGATTTTCAATTGGATTAAGATCCGGACTATTTGCAGGCTATGACATTGACCCTATGTGTCTTTTTGCAAGGAATAGTAGAGAAGCTTGAATCTTCGACTGGACTGGGTTGCTTGACGCGAGGACGTTTCGCTTCAAATCGCAGAAGCTTCCTCAGCTAAAATTCTTGCTCTGGTGGTCTGACTTCTGTCTTGACTCTTGTAGAGAAGAATAATCAAGAAGTCACAAAAGCTGGAGTTTTAGCTGAGGAAGCTTCTGTGATTTGAAGCGAAACGTCCTCGCGTCAAGCAACCCAGTCCAGTCGAAGATTCAAGCTTCTCTACTATGGAAACCACCTGGACAACTGAGAGCCTACACAGAAAAAAATTTTGCAAGGAATGTTTTCACAGTTTTTGCTCTATGGCAAGATGCATTATCATCTTGAAAAATGATTTCATCATCCCCAAACATCCTTTCAATTGATGGGATAAGAAAAGTGTCCAAAATATCAACGTAAACTTGTGCATTTATTGATGATGTAATGACAGCCATCTCCCCAGTGCCTTTACCTGACATGCAGCCCTATATCATCAATAACTGTGGAAATTTACATGTTCTCTTCAGGCAGTCATCTTTATAAATCTCATTGGAACGGCACCCAACAAAAGTTCCAGCATCATCACCTTGCCCAATGCAGATTCGAGATTCATCACTGAATATGACTTTCATCCAGTCATCCACAGTCCACGATTGCTTTTCCTTAGCCCAGGTGTTAATGATGGCTTTCTTTTAGCTTTTCTGTATGTAAATCCCATTTCCTTTAGGTGGTTTCTTACAGTTCGGTTACAGACGTAGACTCCAGTTTCCTCCCATTCGTTCCTCATTTGTTTTGTTGTGCATTTTCGATTTTTGAGACATATTGCTTTAAGTTTTCTGTCTTGACGCTTTGATGTCTTCCTTGGTCTACCACTATGTTTGCCTTTAACAACCTTCCCATGTTGGTTGTATTTGATCCAGAGTTTAGACACAGCTGACTGTGAACAACCAACATCTTTTGCAACATTGTGTGATGATTTACCCTCTTTTAAGAGTTTGATAATCCTCTCCTTTGTTTCAGTTGACATCTCTCGTGTTGGAGCCATGATTCATGTCAGTCCACTTGGTGCAACAGCTCTCCAAGATGTGATCACTCCTTTTTAGATGCAGACTAACGAGCAGATCTGATTTGATGCAGGTGTTAGTTTTGGGGATGAAAATTTACAGGGGTGATTCCATAATTTATTCCTCAGAATTGAGTGTCCATATTTTTTTCCCTCTGCTTGGTCTAAAAAAGTAACCGTTACTGACTGCCACAATTATTTTTCTTGATTTCTTACAGTGTTTCTTAAAGCCAGAAAGTTGCCATTTGAAATGACTTTAGTTTTGTCTCATGTCTGTGATCTGCTTTTTTTCTACAAAATTAAACAACTGAATGAACATCCTCCGAGGCTGGTGATTCCATAATCATTGCCAGGGGTTGTAGTCCAGAAATTACGGTACAAATTTATTTTGCAAGTTTATTTAATAGTGTGTAAAAGAAGGTGAGCATGATCCCTTTGGCGGGAAATATGAGTCTGCAATTGTAATTTAGTCCTAATGAGTCAACTCAACTGGACCATGAACCGGATCAGTCTTTTTCCGATTCTAACACATTAAAGTGAGAGGATTATGGGATGCTTTGTGTTGGGATTTTCAGCATTTTCTTATTCATTACTGCATTTTGGCTTCATCATTCTCTCTTTTTCTTTTTCTTTTTTCTTATGCTGCGTTCACACTGGGTGCAATCAGACGCCACAAATTTGCGGGGGTCGCATGGCGACAGACGCTCCACCATCGCCCGGTGTGTCGCTCTGCTTTTGCTGCGAAAATTCGCCCCAGTGCATCATTAAATAGGAGGAGGTTCCATTCCACTCGCCGGCTCCGGTTGTCAGTCAAGTTAACATGACAGACCTTGATCACACGGAGCGAGTTGTTGCGGAAAGCTGACAAACGTCATGAGACGTTCCCAATTCGGGGAGTATCATTATTTGCTGCAGGAGCTGTGTCTGGATGACGGCCGCTTTCAGCGGTCCTTCCACCTCTGCAGGACCCAGTTTGAGGACCTCCTGTCCCATTCACGCGCGCACATGTAACCAATAAAAAAAAAGAAACTCTGCTACTTGCTGCGGGGCTTCCCCCCCAAAAATCGGTCATAATTATGTTTAGAAACCAGCCACCATTTGTTTTATTATACATCTGTGTAGTTAATAAATAAAATAATCTTCACAGATGCTTAGCTCGTGCGCGCACGTAGAAAAGAAAAAAGAAAGAAACACCGCTCCCCCTACTGTGGTGCTGTTGCTTGCTCTAAAAACTGTCATAATTGTGTTTAGAAACCGGTCACCATTTGTTTTATTATACATCTGTGTAGTTAATTAATAAAATAATCTCCATGGATGATTCGCTCGCGCGCGCACGTAATGTAAAAAAAGAAAAACTCCACTCCCGCTGCTGCGGGGCTGCTGCTCGTTCCAAAAACTCTGTCATAATTGTGAAATGAAGGACAAAAGAGACATAAGTCCTGCTCACAGGCTGCTACCAGATACAGGACATGTTCACATCTTCAGTCAAACTCCAGACATCTCCACGTCACTACATATTCAGTCCCTGATTTGTCATCGCGGCGCGACAAGACAAAAAAGTTCAGATTTTTCAACTTGGGGAGGAGGGCAACTCGCCGTGACGCGATGCAATATCGCGCCACAAACGCGCCAATCTCTCAAAATCGCTTCACTCGCGTTGCTTCATTCGCGTCCATCGCGTCGCGCTGCGTGACTTGGTGCCAAAATGCGTTGTTCCATAGGGATTACATGGCAACCTGCCGCTGCTGTCGCTCGCGTCGCGCCTGGTGTGAATGTGGCATTAGTCGTTTAAATGTAAAGCAATAACTTTAATTTGTGGTGGCAGCTGTTGAATTTTGAAAGAAAGTGATGATTCTTCATAGGATTTTCTATCCAGATTATGTTTCTTTTTTCTGTTAAACCAATCCTCCACATTGTATTGTTCTGTCACTTTCCTCTCATTCATCATTTAACCTCCTCCCCAAACAGTCACAATTTCCATCTAAAGCTGAGGAAGTTAACAGAGCGACGAAGATGAACAGGGAAGGAAAGTGAAATTAGATGGTGAAAGATGGAACAATACAGAGGAGGCTGAAGTGGATGGAGCAAACACCGGTGGGATGGAGTGATGAGATGAAGGAAAATGATACAGTGAAAGTGAAAATAGACGCATTACAAATGGAAGCTGATATGATACCCTAAAGTAAAATTCAGATAGGTGATTGCACCGAAGCACATGCGTACACACACACACACATGGCATGAAATGATAAACACCCAACACACAGTCATATCACAGGTCTTGTGGCCGGGGCTTACCAGGTGACCGTTTGAAACCCATACCCTCTCTCCCATTTGCTTTAGTTCAGTGTCCAATTAAGCTTTGAGGTAAAAGAAGAAATGGTGCAAGCGACCAACGGAGCCTAAAGACAGCCAGTGTTGTGAAATTCTGCATGAAATAATCCTTCTGCTGCCATAACAAAGTGTTAAAGTACACCCCATATCTTTGTAGAGACCATTACATGATGCTTCAGACTAGGGCTGGGTACAGAACTTCGTTTCTTTTGTGGCACCGACCGAAATGCTTTGATAGTACAGAGTATCGAAACATGCCTCGTCTTTCGGTGCCAAGTTTCAGGAGCCAGAGGTTAATCACATGCAAGAAGAGAGGTCCACAGCCATCCTCCTCTCAGCATTCAAGTCTGCCTGTGGACGTTACAGAGCACGAGCAGCCTGATTCAAAATCACCACCACCAGACTCCGCTTCAACTGCAACTTAATACGTGCATTGTTTTGAGGCTTGAAGCAATGAAGCACTGTTCTGACCCGTTGCTTCGGTCTTTGCTTCGCTGCCTTTCAGAAGTAGCAAATCTGCTTCTTAACCCCTCTGAGCCATTAAAATATGTCAATCATGAGTCACTTTTGTGCGGATTAAAGTCAGTAACTGGGACTTCTGTCTTGTTGCGAGAAAGAAACGTTCCGTTCAAACAACTCTAAACGCTGCGCAGGTCTCTGCCGAGCAAGTCACGTTAGCAAGATAGTCTGGTCGGAATTAATAACTTTAAAGTGAATTACCATTTAAATTAAATGACACCTCTTTCCACACATTGTAATACAAACAATAAACTGCAATCAATCAAAAGTTTTTTTCCTCCCAAAATGAGACGTCCTGCACTGATGTGCAGCAGCCGGCTGAGCTCAGCTCAGAAGTATGGAGTGACATTCATGCCAAAACGTCTGAAAGGAAATGCTTTTGACAAAAACTTCAGAGTGTTTACAAGTGCTCTTTTGCACTGGAAATTATTTGTTGTGTATTTTTTCTGTAAGAAAACTGCTTAGATTGAAAAATAAAACTCAAGATTTGTACTGTGTGGAATGTAATTTTCTTTTTGTTTGAATCGATCTTATAAAATTGGTATTGTAAAAAGTATCGTTCAGGAACCGGTATTGAAATTGGTACCAGTATCGAAAATTTTGGATTGATACCCAGCCCTAGTTCAGACTGACAGCTTCAATGTGCTCCCAATTTTAATAGGTGTTTCATGATACAGAGCATTGTGCTTTTTGATCAGAGGAACAAGTACAGTATACAAAGAATTCTGTAGTATTCATAGTGTGTGATAACTGAAGATGGCATGCACCTAAGGGATGCACCAACCTAGAAATATTCCTATTCACGGTATTACAAGTATATTAGTTTTTCACTCAGCCAGTATCAATTTTATGCTGCTGCTTCTGCAAAATCAATTTAAGAAGGACATGTTCCAGTGACTGGAATTGTTCACACCAATGTCACAATTTCTCCTGTCATTCTGTTGGTCTGATAGGTTGACAGACCAAAGCTGAGGGCCATTAAAATCAAATTTTTCTGAAGTAAAATGGAAAAACAGTTAACAAATGCCACTGTGGATAGCTCTGCTGTTTGTGTTGCTGCAGGCAAAGTGAAATATTTATAGCTGTTGTCGATCCCCTATTTACTGACCATGCTTAACAATAAAACATTTTAATATCACAGCAGTGGCAGATGTGCAATAAAATTTTGCTATGAAAGTCACATAATCACTTCGGTGTAGTAACGTTGGTAAAGTTAACTGAGCTTTGAGTGTTTGTCTCAAAAGTGACCAGCCAGGAAGCACTTGTCTACCTCCTCTGCCAGCACGTGGCAGTTCGTGATGGTGGTGTTGGCCAATGTTGCCCACAACCAAGTAGCAAGGTGCCACAATAAAGATGGATGAAGAGGAAATCAGGCCTGTGTTCCCCCAGGAATTGTAACATCCTGTCAGTAAGCTCGAAGGGTTTGCTGTCCCCTAAGCTGTGCAGGAAAAATAGTCTTCTGGACCTCTCAGCATCAGAAAGTTCAAAATTCTATACAAAGTGATCCTTGAGAGCTGCATATTTATGTGATACAGGGAGATGTGATGCAGGGGCCTTGTCGCCGTGGAACTGCTGAGGGCTGACATGACATAGGATTGAGTATCGAGAACCGGTTCTTTTCGAGTATCGTGAAGAAATGATTCGATCCACCAACATCAATAGCCTTTTTGCTTAATGATTCCCTTATCGGTCCGTCGGAGCGGCCATTGTTCTTGAGGGTGTTTGTCAGGAAAATTATAATTTCTCTACTTTGATTGCAGACCCTGCAGTGGCTCTGTAAACAACTGCTTCTGCAGTGCGACACCGCTTCGAAGCTTGAGCCATGAAGCAATGTTTCGATTCACTGCTCTTCAGAAGAGGCAAATCCGCTTCTTAACCCCTCCCAAAGCCATTAAAATATGTCAATCGTGAGTCACTTTTGTGCGGATTAAAGTCACTAACTGGGACTCTTGTTGCAGTCAAGAAACGAGAATCGTCCTCCGTTCTGTTGGCACAGCTTCAAATGCTGCGCCGCTCTCTGCCGAGTCACGTTACAGTCCACCGAAATTAATAACGTCAAAGCGAATCGCCGCTTTAAATAAAATTACACCTGTTTCCAAACGTTGTAATACAGACAATAAACTACAATCGACTAAACTGTTTTTTCCTCCCAAAATGAGACATGCAGCACAGCCATCTGCAAGAGCTCAGCTCAGAAGTATGGAGTGACATTCATGCCAATAATGTCTGAAAGGAAATGCTTTTGACAAAAGCTACAGATTTTGTTTATTTCTATTGATGTCCAGAGATCAAGGATCCACCATGTAGAGTTTGTGTCCAGAGTTTAAGGATCCAGTGACCAATTTCATATTTATTTGCTTTAAGACTCAGTAAAATACTGTTGACATAGAAAACCTGAAAAGCCTACTTTTAGTACACAGAAAATTCACAAGAGGTATCGATAAGGGAATCGATAAGGACTTGGATTAATAAGCGGAATCGATAATGGTATTGATATCGAAATCTTACCAGTATGCATCCTTAGTATTTTGTGTCATCTGTGGTGATCTCCCACAGTGCAAAGTGCTCCTCGGTTTGGGGAAACCAGGCCGAAGTGGACGACTCCCAAAACTCGGGGAGCTTCAATGACCCCGCGTTTGCTGTCATGATGGCATTGGAATGTCCTTCAGAATTGTTGAAAAGACATCACGTCAGGATCACCAGTGTGGAAATTGTGCTGGATGAAAGAAAGAGCAACAATTTCATATGAATATGTTGCTCCCATTTTGTATGAGATGAACTCAAAGATCTAAAACTTTTTCCACATACACAATATCACCATTTCCCTCAAATATTGTTCACAAACCAGTCTAAATCTGTGATAGTGAGCACTTCTCCTTTGTTGAGATAATCCATCCCACCTCACAGGTGTGCCATATCAAGATGCTGATTAGACACCATGATTAGTGCACAGGTGTGCCTTAGACTGCCCACAATAAAAGGCCACTCTGAAAGGTGCAGTTTTATCACACAGCACAATGTCACAGATGTCGCAAGATTTGAGGGAGCATGCAACTGGCATGCTGACAGCAGGAATGTCAACCAGAGCTGTTGCTCGTGTATTGAATGTTCATTTCTCTACCATAAGCCGTCTCCAAAGGCGTTTCAAAGAATTTGGCAGTACATCCAACCAGCCTCACAACCGCAGACCACGTGTAACCACACCAGCCCAGGACCTCCACATCCAGT